>NW_010256049.1:44758-60299 GCF_000690775.1 Eurypyga helias
GTGTGGTGACATCATTACATATCACACAGTTAGTGGCATCATAGATTCAGAGAAATTAAAATGTTTCTGTTATTGAGTTGAAAACAAGAAAAATGTTTTTAGTCCAACTGTCAGTAATTATAGTATTCTGAAAACAGACGATAACTTAAGGCTGTGGCAGTTGGCTATGATAGCTGGATTAATTGTTGACATGAAATAAACTGGTAGAATTTGGAGAAGCAAAGCCTCAAATTTAGGGGCCTTACACCTTAAAGCTACAAATACAAAGAGTTTTTATAAAGTCCAAACAAAGGCAGTTAAAACAACAGACTTTTAGGTCTGGGAGAAATGAACAGGACACAGTAGTTCAATCATATTCTATTCTGTTCTATTCTATTCTATTCTATTCTATTCTATTCTATTCTATTCCATTCCGTTCCGTTCCGTTCCATTCCGTTCCATTCTATTCCGTTCTGTTCTAATCTAAATTATGGTCCTGTATGGGAATTGATGAGGGAACATTATGGGAAACATAAAAAATACCTGACAAAATCATCACTCTTTTGGAAGAACACTACTGGGATTCACCAAGAAGAATCTGGCTAAACAAAGTTATATTTAAAAATACAGCTAAATCAACATGTAATATAAGCCAAGTACCTTTTAAAAGAACAAGAAGAGGGAGTGTTTTACATGTATTTCTCAGGCAGTCTGCAATGCCCCATCTGCATTGTAACCTGTGAAACATCTGGGGCTGACCTGAGGCTGCTCTTCCCTCAGATGTGCTAGACAATTTGTCCCTTCTCAGGTGCACCAATGTGGACACTGCCTGCGTAATGAGCCTGCAATCTTCCCTCCCAGATGCTCATGGTAGGGAGGGCTTGTAATTTTTATGCCCCTTCACCCTCCCAAGGAGGGAAACATCCTGACGCCCAGGCCATCCGACAGGATGATGCTTCTGCTGCTGCTCTCCATTGCAGAAAAGTTGGATCCAGTCCTGGACACGTTTCCTATGCAGCCAGCTTTCTGAGGAGCATGGAGAGAGTAGACCTGTTTTGGTGGCAGAGAATCAATCTCTCCTTGCGCGATGATGTCCCATTTTTGGTCCAACGTAGTTTCTGACACCTCGACAGGTTTCGGTCCCTCTTTTTAAGAGGCCAAATACATTTATCTCCATTTGGAGAGATTTCTTTTCTTCCCAGTATTTAGCTTAAGATTTCTTCTCCTTGTTCCCCTTTATCAAGTCACTGTCTTCTCCAAAGCAACTGGAAATGAAGGCCTTTTGTGGAAGGCCCCACACTGCAGATGGGCCAGAGTATCTTCAGGCAATATGAAAGCAATTTTGGCCCCCAAAAGTTTTGCTCGCATGGCTTTATAATGAGGCATCTGTGCAACACTGGGCTGGTTGCAGAAGGGAGAGATGAGCAGCTCATGGGTCAGAGGTGGGGGGTGGGAAAACTGTAGCTAGGTGCATTTAAGTACCTGAGGTCCCAATCCCACCACTGGCAGCACAACTCAGAGGACCCCAAAACAAGGAGCCAGTCTGCACTGGACCACAGCTTTCACCTCTACCTGGTATCTGGCAGAGGCTGACAACCCCCAGGAAGACAAATTGAGAGCTTTTCCCTACTTCTGGCAAAAGCAGCTTCAGGACTTCCTGAGCTGAATGTTGGTGGATGAGAGCTCCAGGAACAGTCCTGGCCTGGCCCATCTGCAGGAAGGTGTCTATGGAAGGTCAGAATAGCTCTATCTGGAATACCTCTCAATTCTCCCCCTAAAAGCAGGTAATTTCCATCTGCAGCATGCTATATGCAGGGTAACTGGGAGGTAAGACCATTGTGTAAAATGATCTCCGTTTCATTTCATCTGATTCAGCCCAGTAAAAAATTAAGTCCTACACCCACCAACGCCCTTAAAGGGATATGGTCCTTTTAATGTGTGAGATGAAGAACAGGGGGAGGATAAGAGATGAAAAAGAAGAACAGTGATAAGTGTGGGACCTAGAAGCTATAGTCTGCTCAATTAATTAGAATCTTCACTTGTTTAAAAAAAAATGGTCTCTCTGTGCACATATTTAAAAACTGGTAATAAAATATCACTACTGTACCACTATGGAGTCTCTTTGAGATGCTCAATGAAATAGTTGAATTACAAAGTAACAATTTCTATTGTTAGGAGTTGCTGCTATTCTCTTTTTATTGATGTCATAAAGTAGGTATTTATGAGATGAGGTTATTAAGATCAATAGTATAAATGGAACACCTAATTCTCTCTTTTTCAGGCCAGCACAAAGCATTCCTCCAGTGGAATCTGTGAGAATAAAAGGTGACTGGATACTGTCAGTTAACCCTAATCCAAATGCAAAGAGCTCACCCTATTAACAATGAGTCATTTTTTACATGCTTCTTAGATCTAAAACTATCTTGTCCCTAAGTAGCCTTTATGAAATGTACAGATTTAAATTCATTGCAGGACTGGATTTACCACATTTACAACTAACACTGAAACTCTATTTTTGCCTTTTTTTAAAATAAGAAAGAGAATATGGAACATTTTATTTTAAAATACATTTAGTGCTGTGTTTTTAATAAATACAGTCCTTCATTGTGAAGAAAATCCCTTTGTAAAGACCAAAAATCTCAGACTATGGGACTGATACTCAGTCTTCCCATCTATGAATAAGGAGCTGCCAAGAATATATGGTATGGACTGGATTAAACCTATATGCTATTGAAGAACTGAACCTGTATTTATACAATGCCACTGCTCAGTCCAAGTTGCAAAAGACAATGTTTTCGAGCTAGATGCAATCACCAAACTCTATCAACTATTTCTATTGATCTGATTCTTGTTTGCCATTTACTTTTTCAGTTGTAATCAGCAGCATCATCAATCACTGCTAATTTAAGCTCATGATTAAATAATATCAGTTGAGTTTAGTGGTCATCATTAAGGAAAAAGATTTGCCAACAGCTGATCATGTTGTTTTTCTTAATGACTGCTCCTAGAACTTTGTTCTGCAAGCACTTGCTAACTTCAATAAGGTTTACACATGGGAGCAAAGAATTGAAAAGTTCTTTAATCATGAGATGCTACAGGAGATAGAGAGTGCTCTCCATTGTTAAATGAAGAAAAATATTACAGAAGAATTTTTTCTCAGATTTATGTTAAACAATACACTTAGAAAATTTGAATTAACAAATTCAGCAACAGAAAAAAATAAGAAAAAAGTTATAAAATAATAGGAGCATGTTGTCATTCTAGTATTGTTCAGTACTCTGCATTAATCATGTATTTTGAAAAGATGTGGTTTTCAAAAATGCACTGCAAAAACTGCTATAATACTTAAAAATCTCAAGGAAGCACAAAAAATCCTTTAACGTCTTATTTCACATCAAAAGAAATTAATTATCTTTTATCTTAATCATTTTGTTTGTAGTATTGTACAATGAGTTATTTGAAACTGTTATCAAACTGAGACACGAGTTCCCACTATAGGTTTTCCCAGTGAAACTGTTGAATGAGAAAAAGTTCAATACCTCACACAGTCTTCCTGTGTGTCTATGCATCAGAACTGTACCCATCAAAGTGACTGTCATCAGATACAGAAAATTTTATATGAAAATTAAAGTACATTATCTGTTGCTTCCCAGCACTAACAGTAATAAATAACTGGTAGAGTGTTTTCCACCCTGTTTATATACCTCTGAGGGTTGCAAAAATCATAGACAAGCTGTCTATGGGTTTTACATCATCAGTTATTGCATGGCAACATGTCTGGTGACAGGGAAGAGTGTACAAAGCTGTGCTGGGGTTGGGGAAAAGATATGGTGAAACTCAGCTCCACAGTATCGAGGCACAGCCCCACACATGCACAGGGCTCCTGCTCAACCCTCTTCTCTGTCCTGGGGCACATTCCTCTAGGTGTACAGCCAGGTGCTGCAAAACCTTTACAGGGCTAATGCAAAGCTAACACTTGTGTCATGCTGAAACGTATTTGAGGAGGAAAAGACCCCTGCTTGTCTGCCAGGCTCTCTGTTCCCCATACTCTACTCAAAGCCTCTTCACCGTTATGCCACAAAGTGTGAATCAGAGGGGATAGGGAACATAACCATTCTAGACGACAAATCTGAGTACCAACGTGAAAGCCACATACTATGCAATGTCATTGTATGACTTCAAATCTTTTGTTCCAGAGAACACTATATAGCTATTACATGCTTAAATGCAGGCATTACTATAGCATAATTAAAATGTTTATGATTACAGAAATAAAAGGAGAAGTTAAAAAGCAACACTGTATTACCTCTGTCGGACTGCTAAACCTTGGCTGTAGGCACAGAAAGAAAAGCCACCCAGCATGAGGCAAGGAGTGTACAGGCCTTTGGCTCCATCTGAAAAACCAAGCTAATAGGAAGAAAGGTAATATTCTGTTGGTATACAGCTGTAGAAAACCACTTTCTCACAGTTCTGCAAACATAGTTCCTTGTGCAATGTTTCAGTACCTGGAATGCTCCTGTGGACATGCCACAGAGCACTGGCTTTAGTGGGAGCTGAGCTATTATATGATAATAAGTGTTAATCTATGCTAGAAATTACTGTAGGTTCTTTTCCTCTATAGGAAAAAAAAAAAAAAAACCAAAACCAAAAAAACAACCCTGTACAGTTTGTCAAAAGAAAAAAAAAAAAAACCAACCTACTACTATAACTCTTCCAATGTTAATTTAAGATTTGAGGTTCTCAATATCCCTCTCCCCCTCCACCCCCGCCTCAAGAAAACAAACACCAATATCCATATACTCAAAAAAAAAATATTTTCCACAAGGAAATGTTTAAGTGAGCACTTGCAATCAGTTTTATTCATAACTTTGCATGTAAATTGTTGCAAACACTATGCACTTTTATACTTTGTTTTGTTTAATAATTCTGGAGAAGTCTGTAAGTGAGATTTTTGCCACGACTGGGAATCCTTATTTTAGCTGGCAAAGACTTAGCGATAATGTTCTAAGGATGCAGAATTAAATGAGGACTTTCTCCTTCTTTTTCAGTCTGATCCCGGAAGATGCTTGGGCTAGATAATCTTCTACGATGTGTTTTGCCACAGTCTCTAGAGAGGACCACCTCCTTAATAGGACAGCATAGTAATCTAATAAAAATCCAATCTATAGAGATCCATTACTCTGCAACTGGGAAAACCAAACAAGATACTAATATAAAAACCTCAATGAATTACTTGGTGCATTATATGTACTACAGCATTTACAAATGACCACATGGATCGTGTAATATCATCTACTGTAGAGAGTTTCTTTTATAGGTCCCTGTGGGCTGAAATGTTTAGACACAACAGAGCTGAGCAGAGAGGCCAGTTGTAGATTTAACTGGGAATTCTTCTGTTTTTATGGGCTTGTATCTCAGCCATATCATTGCTTTAAAAATTGCTTTTGTATTTAATAGTAGAAGAGCTTGACCTGAATGTAGTAAGAACACATGTATCCCTTTAACTAAGCTCAGTATAGGACTGCAAATTGAAATGTAGAGAGAGATATTAGCTCTTCAAGTTAAGATGTCATTAGCTGCCCAGGAAGGGTAACTTTGTCAATTGCCATTAACACATTTTTTACACTAGTACTTTAGAGTTCAGAAGTGTTAACCTGGAAATGGCATTCTGATTTAAATCTCTCTAATGTTTGGAAGGGTTGGTCGTTTCTTTATACCCCATTGCTCTTTAAGGAGATCCCTTCCTTTGTTCAGCATCTGTAAATTGCCTGTATGTGGATCTCACTCAAGAAAGGAGAAAAGGATCCTTTCAATTGTTTCATGATTTACTTAGATCGGCCATAAAACTGTCAGTTTGGATTACTGCTTAAATGTTGGCTGCAGGCTGAAAAGAGTATGTCCGTGCAGCACTCACCCAGTTCAGGTGGGGTCTATAAAAGGGAAATTGTTGCTCTGCAGGGAGACACCTGTTAACCTGATTAATTTGTAAAACTGGTTATATATTTGGGCACTTGCTTGTGCAGTTTGACACCAAGCTTTTGAGAAGATGAACTAGATACACAATGTTTATGTAAGGTTCTCAGAAAGTGCACATCCAGAGCAAACGTTATTAACTAGACCTGAGCTCCTTCTGTGTCAGCTAGCAGCTCTTTGCAGGAAAGACCTCAGATCTACCCTTTGCTCTTTAGCAGGGTACAAAGATGGGATGCATTAGATTAGTCACCACACAGGACTAGTTCCAGCTTTACATTCATTCTTCCATTTTTGTTATTCAGACACACTTTACCAGCCTACAGGTTGTGTGGGACAAAGGTGGGAAGCAAGGAGCTTGTCTTGAGGGATGTTTAGCAGCTTCAGTTCTATAAACACCAATTCTCAGAACAATGAAGGAGTCACTCAGCATCTTACTGGACTAGGTTCTGTATGACCGTGAGTGTTGGTTTTAGTTCAGATAATTTTCTTCACAGTACCTACAGCACAGTCTATGCATATTAATTTATAATGAAGGAATAACCTCTAAATAATGACAAAATGAACTTAAGGATACTGTAAATGTATCTATATGTATACATAACATATTTTTTATTAATATGTCTTAAATTCATATCTAATTGCATTTCATTTCAAAGGCTTTTTTTTTTTTTTTTACAATTAGCATTGGAGTCTCATCAGGAAGTTCAGTGAGAAAAACTGCAAGACACAAGAATTAGATTGACTAAAGTGTATTCATTATGTAGACACTATCATTATGGGGGATCTTCTTTTGCATTGGAAAATCACTGATTTCCACAGAAGTCCAAGTCTTTGCACAGATTCCTCATATGGTAGAATTCTGGCAGATACTTGAAAGAATGAAAACCAAATGAGATACTTTATCATGGATACCCAAATCTTCTGTCAAGAGAAAATCTTGCTTTACCTGAGCTGTGTAGCTTCCTGGTTAAGGTGCAAGAAAGCAATTATAGGCAGAAGAAGTGTGGAAATGTAAGATCAGGTAATAGAGGTAGCCAGCCATTGGCCTGAAGCTGAACTGAGTCATGGTCTATCTCCAAGAACATATTTGAGGAAACTCCAGATGAACTTTCTGAGAACTGGGATTGTCAGTAATTTCTAACCTCAGACAGCTCAATAAGGAAGTTATACAGCACTGGCATTCAGTACCAAATACTGGACGATATGTCTGGCTCACATTTGCTGTGCTCAAGCGTCTAGGACACGCTGCATCTACTGCAGTTGCGGTTCGCAGCCAGGTTGTGGGCATGCTATGAATCTAATGATCCATCCCTGCTGCTGACTAATGCTGACATGGACAGTGCAAACAAGAGGGAATAAACCAGAAGATGAAACAGTTACTGTGACAGTAACAGTAACTGCAACCCAAAACTGTCTCATGGAAATTTGTTATTCTACAACAGTTCCACCATGATTATCCTCCTCACCATATCATCGTGTGTTCCCTTTGCAGGCATGGTATGTCACTGCCTCACATCGTGCCTTTCCTTGGATGCTCCCTTTCTTGGGCAAAGGGGAAAGGTATTGCAGAGTGTCAGGCTGTTAGCTTGTCTAGGGATTTCTGTTGGGACAATCACAGATGAAGACACATCCCCACCTTAACCTAACCTCTGAACCTCCCTCTCTACTTCCAGACAACCTGTATTTTCTCTTCTACCTTCCAACCCTACTGTGACACAGCAAGACATTGGGATTTTTCCCCTGATTACATACAAGCTTTGCAATATAACTGCTGTATTGCAGGCTGGGATTTCATATATTCTAATCAAGTACGATCAATTCACTGCAGGTGCTATGGCAGGCAGAGGATGATTCAGTCCTAGTTTTCTAAGTGCTCCCAACCTAACCTCTAAGTGTTGCTTCCAATAGGGGTGATTGGCAGTGCCTTCTGTACTGTGAGGAGATAATTGTGGTGCTACGGTATAAGCAAGTGAGACTCACTCTGTAGTTTTGCTATTATGGGTGGAAAAAAAAAAAATCTGGTAAGAGCCATATAGTGTAAAAGACTAGGGTTACAGCAATGCAATCATGGGGTCATTTTATCCAAGCATAGGTGAGACTGAGAACAAGTGAATTTTTCTACCATATATGTGCGCAGGTAAAAAATCCAAAAGACTGTAGGATCTATTTCTAACTCAACTTACTGTGACCACTGAAGAACAGAATTTTCAATGAGGAATTAATGTTATGAAGGGGTTTAATATTACGTAGCTCATGGCACACCAAAGATCCTTAGCATTTAGCTCATGATAATCCGGATAGAATTTAACCTACAGAACTTAAAAGGTGAGTCTGCATTACTTTTAAGTAGAGAAAAAAAAATCTATTTTATACTGTCATTCAAGTCCAATCCAAAGCTCTTAAAATTAACAGGTCTCTTTTCCTCGATTTCAGAAGGCTTTGGATCAAGTCCTGATAGTCACAACTCCAAACTGTGGGATATGTAAAAGTGTCTTTTTTAAGTGCTCCTTGCAATCAGATAAAACTCTTTCCTAAATGGCATCATTCAATATACAGATTGTAGCAGGTAATTGTAATTGTAAATTACTGTAGCAAGCATAGAATCAACTATTTAAGTACTCACCTGGCAAAACTGCAAAGCTAACTTTTTTCCTCCTTACTTTCCAGTATATGTTTCATTTTTCATGGCTCCTTAACTCAGATATTACAGTGGGAAATTTGGATTGAAACTTGGCATAGAAGTTGTCAGCCTCCAAGCAAATATTTGTCATTTAAAAATCATGAGGCTGTTGAGTAAAACCTGGCAAACTGTTCTAAAACTCTATATACGTCCACTGCATTTGCAAAGAATTAATGCACAGGGTATGCACACTTTCTGGCAAAACACACCCTCTGCTTATGTGTGCAAACACATAATACACAAATATAATTTCCTTACACATCAGTACTCTTCATAATGTCTTGCTGATGATTGTGTCTCAGAGATCTGAGTGTGAATATCATTTTGGATGTGCCTTCCATTCCAAGGACTGGCCGTTATTTTACGTTCACTGGCATGAGTGCCTAATCCCTCCAAAACGAGTCTTAATGACAAATATGCACACAGGCACACTTTCTGAAAACACACAATTCAAAAATAAAAGGTAAATTTATAATTTCACAAACTGTACAAATCTGTAGAATATTTGGTTTTTTACAAATGTCTCAACAAGAGGAAAAAGGAAGGAAAGGACAGAGGTATTTCAAGAGACTTCATAATACCCAAGACTTAATTGTCTTATTATAAAACCAATTTATAGCTTCATCTTGTCAACTGCAGCACAGATAAGACCTCACTTTTGCTGAATTTAATGAGGGTTCGGGCTGACCAGCAGCTAGCAGGACCTCTCAAAACTTGTAGGACTGAGGTCTTTGAACACACCCTCTTGGTGCCTCATGATCAGCAAATGAGACACCACAATGGATGGGAGGAACTCGCAGCCAGGAATTCACTGCCTAAAGATGAGGAAAGAATTAGAGATGAGAATAATAATGAAAGGTGCCATTCATGCCAAACCAAACACGAGGGGCTTAAATCCAGCACACTACCAGAAAGAATCAGCTAAAAAGATCATAGGTCTACTCTCTGCCAGTGCAAAGACATTTTATCAGCCTTCTTCTTAAATAACTGTGACTCAATATATTAACTCATACAGCAGACACTACACTACAATAAAAGAAAACCAGTTGAATTTGGGGCAGATTGGAAGCTTTACTTTAAAAATGTCCATGCTTGTCAATTCAATTAGATGAGAATTTACTGGCAAGACCAGCTAAGTAAATCTTGCCAGAATATAAGAAAGAGACAGACTCATCAGATAACTGTCTGAAGCAGGTACAATCCACAAGGATAAGCATTTCCCTCTGTTTTAAAAGTTTCCTCCACTGCATCCTTATGTCAGTATTGTCCCATCCCTGAACTGGAAACAGGTTTTGCCATTGCAAGCTGCCTATTTGCCATCCCCCTCCTCTTTTGCTTTGTCAGTCTAAATCCTTCCTCTTTTATTCTGAGGTGACAGAGGGACACAGTGAGCTGTTACGTATCTGCTCAGTTCTAGCTGCCCACCCAACTCACTTATGACCTAATTGTATTTTCCAACAGCCAAAACTGTTGGAAAATTCCAACAGGTATTCCATTGGTGTGGGAGGACAGACCACTGCTAACAGTGGTCTCTCCCAAAGCTCTCACAGTAAATAGCACTGGGTTGGGTTTTTGGTTTGTTGAGTTTTTGCTGAAACTTTATACACTAAAAATGTGAGCTGTGATTATGTGGTATACACCTAATTAAAATGTACTATAATTGTTGAAGTATTTTACTGAAGTAATTTTCTTTTTCAAGCGACAGGTTTACCAGATGATAAAACTTGTCTTGTGGTTTCTCTGTCTTTGCCAAGAAGCTCAGAGCTAAGTACAGAGGGTGGGGTCAGTCCTGGACATCAAACCCCCTCTCTGTGAATGGCAGCATTTTTCACTAAGCTCTCATGCTCAAGGCTTAAGTCAGGCTTTTTGCCAAACACTCAAGTCCAAGACAAATAGCCTATGTGGGTGTTTTGTGCACAAAGATGACTGAGGTTCATTTTAGCTAGATGGATAAACCTTTTGAAATCTGGATTGTTAGAACTGACTATATTATAGATCAGAGTTAGCTGTTTATTGAAAAGCACTGTGAGAGGAATGTAAATTACCTATGAATCAGAATGACCTGGGAGTGAAGCACCAGCGGCTCTTCATGAATGTGGTATCACCTTTTCTTCACAAACAATGCAACCATTTATCTATGGTGGATTCATTTTTTTTTTAAATGACCATGTTCAAGTCCTGGTTTTTCCAAGTTTTCCCTTCTTCCACAGAAAAATGATGTACAATGTATGGAATTTGCAAGGAAAAATTCAAAACTCCCTAATTCTCCTGATTTTTTTAAAAAGTACTTTTTTTTAATATAGCTCTATTCCATATGGGCTATTTTCTGTTGGTGGCAGGATTGAGATTTTCTCATGAGTGAAAAACCTAGGTGACTGTAAGCAATGCTTAGACCCTAGTGCTCTGTGGGGCCCTGAATAGCTTTATATAGCAGAGGAGAGGTTTGTTTATTTGGATTTTTTAATGTCAGCAGCTGAAGCTGTGGTTTATTAAATGTTGTACTGCCCTCAATCCTCCACAGGTTGCCAATGAAACACAGAGCATTCCTGACTCCTCTTGCACCTAAAAGTTCCTTTGCCCCTTCAGGTCTCCTCTAACTTGTTTCTCACCATTTTTCCATCCCAGCAGTAAAAACAGTATGCAATTGTCCATAACTGCCCAAAGTTTTGGAACCCAGCAAGTGCAGTCTGGGGTGTTACCTTGTATGATAATTCAGGAGAAGGGAAAGCATCCACAAAAGAAAGGCATTGTGCTGAAGTAGTGGACTACAGTTAATTTTTATCTTCCCCAAGGAGAGTCAGTATTTACCCTTTCCTCTCTCTTGTCTGGAAGAATGGCTCTGTTTTCATTCTGAAGGTCGTCTCCTACTCAGTTAGGAACAAAACCAAAAGAAGTTCTGTTGTTGAAAGGTACCACAGCCTACCATAGTCACAAACAGGATGAAAGTGCATCCTGGAGAACCACTCTACCTTGTATTTCAGTTTCATTGTGTGAGGACTGCCCATGTCCGCTCAGCCATGCCTTCCTTACTGAGTGCCAGTGTGCTGTTAGTCCATACGTTATTTAACACAAGACAATGTCAACTCAAGTGAGTTGACTCCGTGTCACAGGCAGAGCTATCAGGTTAGCTCACAGCTCCACTAAACCAAGGTATCCGGTTCCTCAGCATTTAATTTGATCAGGCTTAACCCTGACTGTGATAACATGGGTATTCTTTTGCTGCCATGCAGTATCCCTGCATGGCACTTACCATGAAGTGGAGGCATAATTCTAGAGCCAAAACAACAGAACTTGGGATGTGAGCCTGCATAACCTCGGACATGGGCTGAGAAACACCATATAACTTCACATTGGAACTCAAAGAAACCGGAAGTAAAAAGTTCTGTTTACTGATGATCCAGGCTGCATTTGACCCAAGAGTGATGAAAATAAAGCCTGACGAAATTTGGTCTTGGTTGATTAATGTAGTGTTGATGGCACCCTAATGGGTGCTATTAGAAGCATGACAATTGTTGTGGTGTTTATGGTGCACCTTTATGGGGTTGGCAAAATTACACATTCTGCACACATCTTAATTACAGAAACATTCAGGAAATGCCTTAAGAAAATGAAAAATCACTTGCAGGTAAAATAGGCAAGTTTTTGTAAGGTAAATGCAGCTATAATATATCCTGTTTATCAAATTACATTAAAATTGCACAGACCAAATAATAGAAATAAAACAAACTCTGGAATAGTAGCTTATTCTATAAACACCACTCATCCTATGTTCAGAAGAAACTCTGAAACTTATAAGAAAGCTAAAAGGCAATTATATAATTAATATTAACATAAACTATATGCATAAGTGGGTTAAATTGAAACTGAGTGGTCAGCTTTAATTCTGGCATCGCCTAAATCTGATTGCTGTATTTTTTGCAGTTGTTAAATACTGCTATAATAATAATATTGCATGTTGGTTTAATTTTACTTGTTATAACACTATCTAAAGGCTACTTTTGTGCAGCAGTGACCATCAAAACCGTGGTCCCAGAATAGCTAGAGTAACTGTTATGTTCTGTATTTATTGTAAATATTTCCAAATAATCAACAGCAACTAAGTCAAGATACACATTGCATGCTGCAAAACAGACATGAATCTGGCATGTGTTTCCCTTGCGCACCCATGAACAAGAAGAAGTGCAGCTCATGGTTCATGTCACCCGATGTGCTGTTCCTGTCCCCCCACCATCAAGGTGGCTTTCAGCCCTGTAAGTACCAGTTGCTAATAGGTCTGTTTCACAATTTTTTCTTCAAAAGCTCCTTTCTGTTACACTCCTGGCATCTGTTTCTTCCCCCTTAGGAGCTGCTTAACCTAGGTGCATAACACTGTTTTATAGAGAATCCAAGGTCTGATCCAGCATCTACTACCACTAAAGTAATTTTTAATACAGTTAAAATACAGTGGAACTAGACAAACCAAAGTAAAAGATATAAAGGGGACAGAGAAGTCATACTGACATATTTGTTTCAAGACTCTCAGAGGTGTATGAAGAGACACAGTGACAGAAGGACCATGGTTATTGGTCATGCAAATCCGTGTGCCTGCTTGTCATTAGTTTGCATCGCAGCAAGCAGCAGGTTGTTACAGCCTCTGTGGTTTCTCTCTTCTGCGCCACCAGTAAGTTCATTATTCCCTCCTTGCTCGCAGAGAGAAATCTTACTTAAGCCCAACGTCTTTTTGGAGGCACCTCTTGCAAAACTTTCTCCTGGCATTACTGGGCAGTGGATCAGGCTCTTACACAGACAAGAAGCAGCTGAGCCAAGTGAGTTTTGTGGACAAACACTGACCCATTTCTGTACTAGCGGGGACCTGTTTCCCATATATGATTATCAGATTGCTTTTGGGCTGTGCAACAGGTGTCCCTAGTACTTATAACTACACACTGGGAAATGAACCTTCATTCTTGGATTTGACACCTGATACCATCAGCTTCTGTACAACTCTTTGTTCATGGTTGTAAAGCTGGAATCGCTACCTCATTTTAAGTTTCGTCATCCACAGTGGTGCAAGATTTAGTGTATGAGCAGGCCAGCCACAATGAGCTGAGGTACAGCTCTCAGCTGAGACCTGATAACTGCATGTATACGTGCTTCTAGCCTGTTGCAAATACAAAATGAAACTGGTTGCCTGAAACCAAACTCAGAGTGGATTTAAGCCACTTCCTAGGTAACTTGAGCATGTTATGTTTTCACATGCATCAGATCTACACTGATATGCCTCAGCAGAGGGGAGATAAATTTAAAGGACTCCCTGTCTACTGTTACAAATCACTAGTCAGGCCTCTAGTTTGTGAGATATTTGGAACTGGATCAGTTTTTGGTTTATATTTAAGAAAACTTGTGCAATGAGACTTAGTCCATTACTAAAGTTACAAGGCATCAAATTGATAAACATAATAAGGTATATAAACTTCAGTATTTTGCTGTTGTGGATATTATTGTAACAAGATGTTTTTACTACAAAGGTTAATTTGTTAAGGTCTGAAAAGCATTTGGAGGTCTCTGTAAGACAGGAGTTAAAGAAATGCAAGTGTTGCTTTGTTATTGTGTTATTTATCAGCTGTCTGGTTAGCATTTGTGCTCAGTCCGCAGGTTTCACATGTAAATCAAATGCAATGAGCCTATGACAACTCAGAAGATTTACACTGATGGGACCTGACCAGCCCTCTCTGAAGTCACCGGAGGTGGTCTGGGTTCCCTAATGATTGCACATAGGGGATACAAACATAAATATAATTTACTTTTATAAAACTTTTAATTAGGTTAATAAAATATCTCTGCATAAAAGCCTATAGCTTGTAAAATCCCAGACCCTGTGCATACCAGAGCTGATGTGGATCAGGTTAATAAACACAAAGAATTGCATTACCATGCTAATACAATAGGGAAGGCTCCTGTCTCTCTTTTGAATAACCCCTCATGCAAATTTAAAATGTTGACCATGACACCAGACCTTCTTAGGGCACTGAGCTGGGTTTCCCTGTGCTTACAATATATTTGATTTCAATACAAAACTGCAGACTCATCAAAAACTCACCTTTCTTCCAGCATTCAATTATTTAAATACTACACAATGTGGGGGGTTTTGCCCCTGAATCTTACATAAAATACTTCAGGCATGTTCACAAATAATATAATATGAAAAGGACAAAAACCCACGTGGAGAGAAATTTTAATCAACAGGACCCTCTTGAGCTAGTTTCCACCTTTTCTCACCCTTGACCAGTTGTTTAAAATGCTGATTTAAAATGCATTTAGGCATACAACAAACCTATGTATCCATGTTGTCTCCATAGTAATGTTTCTGTAATCTTCTTGAAGTCAAAGGCAGGTTTATTTGCAATTGGGATCATTATCTGCCCACAAGATAAATTGTTTGACCACATGCTAAACATTTGTAGTAGGTACAAGGCCAAAGCATGACTAGTGTTTGAGACCATGAAAACCAAGATGTTTCATGTACCCTTTGCATTTGTTAGCTAGTTCGTGCCAGATTTGAGACAAAGTACACAATTTCTGAGCTTAAGTTTTCTCTTCTGTTTCTGATTTCTGAGGAATTTCATCAGCTGATCCTTTTCCCCTAACGAAAATTTAAAAAAATAATTAGAAAACTCCAGCCTCCTTCCTATTTCTCCAGCCTATAAACTGCCTTATAACTACTTCAGATATTCAGAGAACTAAGCCTATCTGTAGGCCAGGAGTTCCCACTTGGCAGACACTTGCGCTACAGTCCCTCAAGCCTCCTGCTCTGGGTGCAGGTGTCAGTAGTTCTTCTCCACCTTCCAGAGTCCCCTGTGACTCTCTGTGCCTACTACTGTTTCAGTGTACCTACTACTACCCTACCTACAAGGCTACTGGGAGAGGACT
>NW_010256050.1:0-4310 GCF_000690775.1 Eurypyga helias
GCTCCGCGCGCCTCGGCCGGGCTGAGCGCGGCTGCCGCGCGGGGTGACTTCCTTCAGGATCACTATTTGGCAGGAAGGGGAAAGGCTTCCCTGGGTGCGTTGCTAGAGAGTTGCTCACTTTCTGGCTCCCTGGCTGTCTCCTTGTTTTTGAGGCCTAGTGCGGGACTAGGGCTTCAGCAAGAGATAGGTGCTTTTACCAGTGTTTTATTAGCAACCAGGGATCGCAGGGGCTTGCTTTGGGTTTCTGGAATCCCTCTAACTCTGAAGAGTTTTTTAGGTTTTGGTGCTATTTTTATTGTGTTGTGTGGATTTTTTTTTTTTTGGCAGCTTGCTAGTACTGCTTGAATTAATGGGTTTGAAAGGAAAAACGAGATCTGAGATGTGCTTTACTCTTTGAATACAAGGCTTTGGCTCAGCAGAAATACACAGCTGTAACACTTTAATATTTTGGTGTAGTACTTATTTTGGTGTGGGCTCACTGTGGTGTGTTTTGTCTGTGTACTGTGTTTAAAATATTTTTCCTGTTTTGAAATAGTTCTTCAGGCTGTCTTCATTGTTTCTGCCTCTATTATAGATATTCCAGAGTAATTTCAAAGTGATTGTGGAGAGGCAAGTTCTTGGGGAAAATTCTTCCCAATGTGAAACTTAGAGAATGAATAAACTCCTGATTTTTATTTCTATTTGGGAAATCTAGATTTTTAATCACTATTTGATTATTACAAGCTACTGCTTAAACCTGAACTGGAACCTATCATCTGGAACTTCATGCAGATCCTGGCCTTCTGTGTTTCTGAGGTTTTCTTTGGCCTTTTTTTCGGGTCTGTATATTTTTTTAGCATTCCTGAACCTTGCAGTTGCATTAAATTGGTTTTTTTAGGAAGTGTCAGATGTGAACATGAGAAGTATCTAATATAATCTGGAGTCAGACATGGAAATACTGTCCCATTATATTTAATTTGCATCTAGTTATGTACCAAAGTCTGCATTTTTTTGGTCAAATATGCTTCTGTTTTCAAAATATCAGGAAGAAATGAGTAAAAATTGAAAATGCATGGTAAACATTCAGGTAAAGGTTGATAATGTGCATTGTAAGAACTTAATGTTATTTTAAGCTACTGCAGCTTGACCACTGTAAAACTGTTCTGGAATACACAAACCTACCAAATACACGTTATTTCAAAATGAGTAAAATATTCCTTTATTTCCAGTTAGGTAAAAGTAACTTTATTTAATAGAAATCTAAACCAGTAATAAATAGGTTGCCTTGGAATGAGAAGGTGAAAACTAAAATAATAGTTTGTAGTGACATGTGTTAGGATTTTTGTGCAGTTTAGAGCTCAGTTTGTGGAGGGGAAAAAAAAAGGACGGTTAAGTCAGGGGTAATTACACAAACGGTTTGCAGGCTTATTTATTGAAAAACAATGGGTCTTATTCAGCCATAGCCTGTTCCTAAAGCAGCAAACAAAAAGTACCCATGTAAGTGAGGACCAAGGCAAATAAGGACAAGTGAAACGTGAAGTGTTCTGCTTTGAGTTATTGTTGTTTCTAGGAGAGTTATGTGGTGTCCATGGGGGTTCTCTCAGCTCTTTAACAGTCTGTGGTGAAGACTGATTTTTAGATGACAGACTGCAGTCGGCATCCTGGGTTATATACGGTGTTCTCCCCCCACCCCCTCAGACACAGTTGCAGCAGATCTTGTAAACAATTAGTAAACTTGGTTTGAAAGGGTTCTAATGAAGTAAATTAAAATGACTTTTCAGTTTCTCATCGAAGCATGACCAGGGCATACGTAGCTTGCTTAACGAATTGAAAGCATGGGCTCATGTAAGGCCATCGGGCCCTCCCTGTCCCCATTTGTTTCCATGTGCTTATTCATCTGCGTGAGTTATGAACAGGTAGATGCAGGTTTAGGTTAGGCTGTAATTTTACTAGTATTTCTCTTGGCAGCAGTCTTGGCTAACGCAACCCTTGTGTCACTCTGTCACTCCTGCTTGTTCAACTGTTCTTGTAGCTGCATGGTTACCTAGAGCAGGAAGCTGCTCACAGTTGAGCGTAGCTTGCGTTTTGGCAGTACTTTTTCTGACAAGGTTCAGTTCATTGATCCAGCTTGTTTGTCTGTGGTAACTGGTACGTCAAACCCCAGTGCAGCTGAAGAGGTGGAGTAGGGGAGGAACAAAGGGTGAGAGTTGTATAAGCCAGCACTGCAACTAGGATAAGGCTCTTCAGAGTGTGTCTTTGTTTTAATTAAGTCTTTTTTTACTTACAGGGAAGGTCTGGAGTAAAAATGTTGCTATACATGGTAATATTATCAACATAAACTTAGTTGTGTTATTGCTGCCCTGCAGTAAAAGCCTGATCATGCAATCACATGTGTTAACTTCATCCATTTGAAGTTTAAGCTGTCTTCTTGTGCAGAGTTATCCATTCACTTCGTTGTTTGTAAGACTATGGCCTGCACTCACAGAAGCAATCCTCGGCTTCCATTATTACAGGTGATCAGAAGCCAAGGTTTCATTGCTTGGCTGCTTCAAATTTTTTTCTGTTTTTTAACAGTTGCTATGGTAAGATTTAGCTTTAGGTCAAATATAAAGTTTATGGTTCAGCCTTTTTTAATCTTGTGTTGAGTCTTAGGACTTTCTTCTTTTCAGAGGAGTGATGTGCTCCATAACTGACTTGATGTTTTACTGAGATGCTAGCATGGAGTTTCCTTAGTGAGACCAAACATAGTGGGGGGAAGGTTATTATAACCTCCTTTTCTCTAGTTTGTAAGAGATCCATGTAACTTGCTAAACTGAGTAAGGTGAAGAGATATGAAATTTTTTAGTCTTAATACTTTACTGTATCTGGAAAAAAAATTAAAAGTCAGGGTATGTTTTTTTAGCATAAGAAATCCACTTACCTTTCTGAAGTAGAAACAGCTTCAGGAGATGGTACAGAAGTCACAGCACTGCAATACTAGAAGTGAAATGCAAAAGTGCAGTGTGGTGGGTTGGGTTTGGTTTTTTTTTTTTAAAGAATTCGTAAAGGATGGATATGAAGATCACGTGCCAATTGTGATCTTGTGTCTTGTATGTAAAATATGCATTGTCTTACCTCTTAGGAAATTGTCTCTTGGATTTAAAATCACTCAGCCCCTTTTATTACAAAAATGTTGCTAGACATCTTATTTAGGTACTTCACCAAGAAAATCCAGTTTATTGGGCTGGAAAGAAAAACTAGAATTTTCCTATGGTTTAAAATTGAAAATAAAACTTAGAAAACAAGAGCAATCAAAAATTTCATGTCAGTTTTCTCTGCATTTCTCCCACTCCTGCCCTGGGGCAGGCAACCTATAAAACACAGTTTTAATGGCTTACTTTAGTGGAAAGTGTAATGCAGATGCTTACTGACAGTGAAGGAATCCAGAAATAAGTAGTGAAGTACCAAAATCTGGAGAAATACAGTATATAGGCAGAAGTGAATAACTGTATAATAGTTGTAGGCTAAAGTAGGGAACACCGGCCTGGCCAGGATGTAATGTAGTTATACCAGTTCTATGAATGCAGTCTAAACAGCCGTTAAAACACATTCTGGTTTTATTTCTTTGTGTAGTCAGAATCTTTCCTCAGAGCTTTCCTGGAAGATCTGAAATATTAATTTATACCTCATTTAAACTTGAAGATAGACGTTGTCTCTATGCTAGTTGTCTGAAGGACCTACATAAATGCCTCTCTCTGAAGTATTTGAGTCAAGTTTAATACATGCTCATATTTGCTCTACCATCACATCTATAGTAGCATCATAGAATAATGTAATTGGAGGGGACTTCTGGAGGTCATCCAGTCAGAGCCTGTACTCGAGGGGAGCTAATTCTGACGTTAGGTTAGGTTACTTAGGGCTTTGTGCAGCTCTTCTGAAAATCTCCAGGGATGGCAATTCCATAGCCTCTGTTTACCTCCCTGTTTCACTGCTTAACCACGTGCACTGGCAATACGGTTTCCCTTGGAGCAACCTGGGACCACTGCCTCTCACCCCTCACTTGTACACTTCTGAAGGGAGCCTGTTTCCATCTCGTGTGTATGCAGTTCCCTTGCCGTGGTGAAAGACAGCAGGTAGATTCCTCCACCACCACAGCCTTCTGTTTTCCAGAAGAAGACAGGCTGCCTTAGCTTCCCACCTAGGTTATACACCGCAGTTCCGGTAACCGTCCTAGCGGCCTTCTGCTCACCTCGCTCTTTCTGTGCTCTCTTATTTTGCGTGACCCCAAACTGGACATAACTTGTGGTTATGGACTCGTAAGTGCTGGGTAGAAGGGGTATAATCTCTTTCCC
>NW_010256050.1:4341-32279 GCF_000690775.1 Eurypyga helias
GTGCCAGCAGCCTTTGTCACAGCAAGGCCACGCTGACAGATGCACAGCTTCCTGTCCACCAGCACGGGTATGGTTCCTGCTACTGACCCTGAGCAACAGCGTCTGTAACTGGTTACGGTCAGACTGTGGACCCCGCTGACGATGACCACTGCTGGGTGTGCAGCTTGGTACAAAGCTGCTGTGGGAGATGGTGCTGTGCGTCTTGCTGAAACTGAGTGTCCGCTGAGCATCCCTCATCGACGGTTGGCCAGGTAGATCAGGTCCGATTTGCTGTCAGTAAATTATATTACCGTCAGTGTAAGTTACGTAACAGTAGTTCTACCAAAGGTGATGGCAAAAAGTATTTTGACCCTTTGATATTGTTTCATGTATCCTGTGTAGCAATGGACTCTTTTCTTGCTGCATCTTTGGAATACTTTTTTTTGGATTGGTTTAGCTTTTATATTAATTTGTTACAGCGGTGAAATAGTTTGTGAGCTGTAGAAGAGATGTGCGTGGAGATAGAGTAGCAGTGAATGCATGTGAGAAGTTCCTGTTCTCGGCTTCAGTGCATTAATGATGTGTTCTGAACTCTTGCGTTGGAATTTCCTTTCTTATTTTACAGATATGTAGGTTTTTGGAGCCATATGTCCTTTAGCTTATTTCACATGCTTGAATTCCAGTGTACTTTTTTATAACATATGTTCTCTTGTTTTATTCAACCACCAGTTTTGTCACCTGGCATGCATAGCTAGTATTTTTTGACTGGTTTGACAATTTTGTTCTGATTTGGAGGCAAATCACGATCTGTAAATCTTTCGAGCTATTGGAGGAATGCAATTCCTTCCATTTTCCTTTCTTTAAATGGAATAAAACAACTCAAGTTCCTGCCATAATAAACAGGATAATGTTTTCTGAAAGAAGCCTGTGTGTTTCTGTAGGCCTCTTCCACTTCCATGTTCTTCAGTGAAGCAAGAGATGTGAGTAAACTTCCTTGCATTGTTTCCTTCTGTTATTCCTCACTGACTCCATTCCACTAAGTGGCTGGAATCACTCCCCACTAATTCCCATTCCACTGACACTGTTTTCTGTCTCATATTCCACTGATGGCTCCAAAGGACAGGAATCCTGGTTGAAAAGCCTGCTGATTGTCTTCATCAAAGATAGTTTAGCTTCCTGGCTCTTTTACTGATACTATAAAAACTGGTAACATGTAGAAAATGCGCAGTTGTACTTCAGAGGTCGGCTGTGATGCAGGTGAAGTCGCTTGCTCCTTTAGCAAACAGGCACTACTGTAGTTTATTTTAAATGCTGCCACTTCCTATCTGTTGGGAGTGGGACTTCCAGTGTAAAGGTCAAACTTTAACTGCTGTTATAAAATGTGCATGAGGAACTGATCCTAGTAAACTTCAGTCTCTCCATAGAATACACGCGTCGGGAAAGACAAAAGGCGAACTCCTTGTAGCAGTGTTAACTTTTCAGTGTAATTGGACTGTTTTAACTGCGGATGTACCTGTACGGGCATGCAGACTTTCATTTGCAAGTACATCTTTCTTCCCCGTTGCTGTAAACGGTGTTCCTGTAAGTACACTCCCTGCTAGCCTTTCTGCAGGCCGTTTGCTGTCACTTTGCACAGAAAACCACCCCACCATTTATTCTGTAGCAGTTACTATGGTTGCTTCTGGTGATCACCTTTAGTATCCTTCCGTTGGCATTCTTCTGCTCTTCAGGCTGAGTTCTCCTGCGTTGGTTAATCGGATTGTTCTCATCCTCAGAGTTTCTGTCTGTCCTTAGCTCTGCCTCTTAGTAATGTTTCCTCACAGCTGCAGTATTACCTCTGTTGTCCAGCAGGCCGGAGTCTTCTCTTCCATGCTGCCCTAGCTCATTACTGTTTCACCTGAAGTATGTTCCCAGATCTATTCCACTCCATATTACACTTTACAGCAGCAAGGATATTGTTCTGTTTGGACTTTGGAGCCTTGCTCTCTCTTCCCGTCTACAGATTTTAGGAAGGTTTGTGCTTGATGGCGCTTGCTGGAGGGAAGGAACAAGGCAATGGTATGTGCAGAAGAGAGGATACAAAGCGTCTGGTTGTCTTGGGGGACAGTGGGTTATCGGGATTATACTAGACTGATGCTGCTTTTCCACAAAGCTGGTGTCTGGCAGGTCTCAGTTTTAGAAATAGTAGCACTTTGAAGACACTTCCAAGATTTCCATCATGGTTACACCTGATGATGCTTTGCTCAGAAGTTGTAAGGAGTGTAATAATGCAGAAACACGTAATGTCTGTGTATTAGGTCACTTGGGTAGGGCACACGTCATCAGCCCAAGCTTAGTGTGTGTCAGCTGAACTGCTGTGTGTAGAAGCCAATTGGGTGGATGTTACTTTCTGGTTTGGAAGGAATTAGTAATAAAGTGCTATTTACCTGATCCTAGTAGTACTGCATTCAGTACTGCCTGTGTTTTTGTGGGACAGTGCGTGAACTGGAAAGCATAGCAATACAGTGCAAAGTAAATTCAGAGCCAAAAGTAGTTGCATAGAGCGCTTTTTCTTTATCTTGTTTCGCAGCTCTATTGCTCAGTGTAGCCAAGATTTGATAGTGTTATCTCGGTGTGGCCTGCTGCTCTTTGGAGCTAACTTCTGGATCGCTATGCACTGGTCATTTAACAGTGGGTAGCTATGCTTACCAGATGTGTTAGAGCACTTCTTCTGTGTATTTGTTTATTCTGTGCAAAGTGGTGATTCCTGGAACAACTTCAGTATCCTACATCAGATACATGGAATTCAGTTTGCGCATGGAAGCGGTGATCCATTGATATACGTAATTATCCAAACACTAATTTTGTATTACTCCGAGTGATTGTCTGTAGGCAGCTCCTGGAGAGAGTAATTTTAACTTGCTGTACATTCAAGAAGGCTTTTCAATATGCTTCACTTACTGCATAATACTTAAGTTTTGACTCCTGCACTTCTGCTATGAAGGTAAATTGAGGAAGTGTCAGCTATTGAATGTTTCTGTATTCTGCCTGCATCGACTGCAGAGTACTACAGAATTATGTTGTGCCTTTGCCTGAATTACTTTGCTGTGCAGTATCTGGTGAATGGGATGCACTCTGAATTGTGCTGAGGAATTCCTGCAGAATCTCTATTATACAGTGAACGGCATCACTCTTGAAACATGCCTTAGTGAACACTAATCTGTTCAGGGAAGTTTCACCTGAAATGGAAACAAGTAAAAGCTAAGAATAATCCACAGAATTGTTAGTGTTGAATAGGGTTGTCTGCATACAAGAAAATGTCCAGTGATGTTAAAAGCAGATCTGGACCGCTATGTAAGTGGTTTAGGGGGGGTATTTTGATGCAGACAATGCCTGTCTGCTGTTGACAACCTGTTTGGCTAGTGCTGTGTAAATGCAGCTACAGTGGTCTTTGATAGAGCAGATGGATATAAATGTTCTTAGGGCTTGTGTGATTGTAACTTGAGAGGTGTCAGATACCATCCCCTCTCCCGAACTTTTTGTGCTAGTTGTTTAAATGATACTTTGTCTACATTCTAAAGTTGATGTGAATATCCTTTAATTGAAGTTTGAAGATTAAAAATTAAATTTCAAGAATATCGTCACTGAAATCATGCCTCTCTGAAATAACTATTCCTAGAATAGTTCGTTGTAGTAATAACTGGATTGGTCTTGCATTAAGTGTTGCAGGAATGTGTAGTAATCCAGTCCCTGTCTTGAAGCTATATTCTACACAAATGAGGTAGGTGTGGGCTGAGGAAACAGTAGCTGTACACAGTGATTACCGAGAGTTCCTGCACAACTGTGTTTTATAATGAAGTTACACAGGAAATATTACTTAGAAGGTCATCAAGCAGAATAAAAAGTACACAAAACTCAAATGACTTTAAAATAACCTAGTACAGTGGGTGCTAACAAAGGTAAATGTAATAATTGCAGAGAATATTGGTAAAAAAATTATCCAGAACTAGAAGGAATGAAATCTGTTGGGGTAAGGTATCCTGTAAAATACGTGACAGCAGGAAGATACTAGGTCTGTGTATGTTGTGGCATAAGTTTAGTGTGGTTCCCAGGACTAAGGGTTTTTGTGTACAACGGGGGGGACGGAAGGAAACTAACTGCAAATAAATAACTATAGCTGATATTGCACAGATGGTATTTAGGTGGACTTAGCTGGTATTTGGTGCTTATCCAGAAGTCTGTGTGTGTAAGACTTGGAGAGCTTTGTAGTTGGTGTGCACTTCTGCAGGAAAGTCGATATCAGGTATTGACTGATCATTGTATTTGTAACAAAACTTGAGATTTATAAGAAATGTTGTTTGAATATGTGCTTAAATGAAATATATGAAGAATAAGAAATCAGATTAAGGTGAGAACTTCAGTGTAGGTACGTAGTGCAGAGCACAGCAAGTGGAATAGTTCAGTAAATATGCCACTTAATTCTTAATAAATATCCAAAGATAACTTAAAGTGAATTTTTCAAGTGATTTTTCAAGCGGAAGAGGGAAATTCAATGAAAATATCATCTGCTTTCACTTTTGTCTGTAGGTAAGCCACTGCCTGGGGTTTGTGGAAGCTTTGAGGGCTTTCAGTTGCTTTTGTGTGTATTGCTTTCCACTCTGCTACAAGGAATTTCAATTTTGAATGAATAACCAGTTGTAATCTTACCCTTTTTCTTGTTCTGTGGTCACTTTTTGCCTTTAAAATAAAAGGAAATGTACTTGAGTTTGTTTTTAGATGACTATATTAAGAATTGTACTTTCTTGAAAAACCCTGAGCCCTAGTTCAGATCTGTTCTGTGGAATAGGTGTATTCTGTTGGAGTCAGCTGGGTATTTATCAGGAGAGATCAGAATTAGTCCCTTGATTATTACAGATACTACTTTAATGTTGTATTCAGCTGTCTGTTTCCATAACCAATTCTAAGTCTTTGTTCCTGGCAACAGCGGTAGTAATTCACAAGTAGTAGAGAGGTGAAGACTTGTACTACCAAAGTAGATGTAGTTCTCATGTATTCCAGGTTCTGTGGTTCTGGAATGAGCTCCTCATGCACACAAGAAGAAGAGCAAAAACTTAATTTAGGCTGACAACAATCAGCAAGTGAAAAATGGAAAAATACATTCTGTGCTTGTGGGAAATAACCAGTTTTTCCTCTTTTGAGCTCTTCAGTAGATTTTTAATTAAAGTGAAAGGTAGTGTGAGGTCAAATCATACTGCAGATAACTCATGTGAAGTCAGAACGCTCCCACGTTTTATCAGGTGAAAGTGAGCAGGACGCTGCCGCGGGAAGAGTGTTTGCCAGCATGCTTTCCTAACAGGAGCATGCCGTTTACAGCAAAGCACAGTGTGCCAGTAAATTTGCTGTGCTGTATCACCTGAAGTTTCAAATTTAGTGCTCATTCAGAAACACTGACAGATAATCTAGCATTTTCTTATGGCTTTAATTTAATATTAGGTGGAAGGGTTTGTCTGCTTGCCAGAAGCATTTGAGAATCGAGTTTGCATTGATGCACAGGGGAGTTTTACTGTGTAAGTTGCCATTGTTTGGAATTTCCCATGTTAATCTGCACTGCGTGGATGGTGAAAATAGCAACAGTGTGCAAAATGACGACACTAAAATCAGTTGCATAAAATAGTCAGTATTAAAGTCTAGCTCAGGAAGTAGGAAAGAAGTTTAAAATTAATCAATACTTGAAGCAAGGATGGAATTAAGCAAGGTATGTTCTTCTGTCATGAGGGCAGCTGCTCAATGGAATGGCTCTGCTCTCTACTAGTCACTTCACACATCTTGTTCCTTATCTGTAGCATTAATTCTGTGGTTAGATTAGTGATCTGCTTCGGCTCCCTGCGTGTGGGATCACAGGAGTGCGTGGGAGCAGCAGAGCAGGCTTGCCCCTTTCTCTGTAGACTAGGTATAAAGTGAAGTACTTGGTGGGGCAGCACCCTCCCCCTCTGCTCTGGGGTGAAATCCCTGCTGACCCACAGCGTAATCTGCTCCCGTTAATGGGAGTTCAGTGTTGCCAGCTCTCTACCCAGAATTTCTTCAAGGTTTGGAAAGCCATTTCTGCACCACTGAGCACTCCTCATTAAGAAGCCATCTGTTATTTACTTAATAAATAGTGAAATAGTAATTCCTGTGCGAAAAGTACAATGTCAAATGGCAACAGATTTTTTTGTATGGAATCGCTGGAGATTGTGTTTTACAGGCAGTTAAGGCTTGTGCACCCCCTCCTATGTAACTGTGTGCTTCCAGGTACACTTGTTTATACCCAGTCACTGTATCTGAAGTTAGGGTGTGCTGAAGAAGGTAAAGGTCCTGGGCAGGCTTGGTCGCTGACTCCCAGGTGCTGCCCTTTTTTGCAGCCAGGGATTGGAGCCATGCTGGGGGTAAGTTCTGTGCTCTCTGATGGCACACATGGCCTTTGGTTTGAGAAGTGGCATGTTCCGTCTAATCCACAATATTCCTGTTTGGATATATCTTGCATTGAGGCTGGGGAAGAGCACCCTGGGGAGTTTGTGGCCTTGCACACGGGTTTGAATGGGATGCATGATTGCTGGGTGCACTTCCTTTTCTGTGCCTTCGGACTTTTCAGCGTTTTGGAAATCCCATTGATGGACCAGAATAGAAAAGGGATGAACTTGTTTTGGATGAACTTCAGTTTTGCTTCTGACAGCCCAGGGAACTGACTGTATTCTAGAGTATTGTTGTGGTTTAACTCCGGCTAGCAAAATGCCACGAAGCCGCTCTCACAAATCCCCCTCCCCTCCTCCAGTGGAGGGGACAAATTGGAGGAAAAAGAAATAAGGAAGCTCGTAAAATTGAGATAAGAACTGTCTTCTATGAGCTCTAGAGCAAGTCACAGAAAAGACAAAACAGTTACTGAAGTTGGCAGGTTATTTCATTTAAAGCCACCTGTTTCCTTCTAGCAAGTCTCTGTAATCTAAGTCAACAATAGCAGGGGCGTGGGGAGGGAGCCAATGTGTTAGGCCTATTTCTTGTTACGTGTTATGCGAGTCCCTCACAGATCATCCTCCGGTTCTTTCCCTCTGTGTTTTGTGGGCCTTGCCTCACAATCAGTTTAGCTGAACATGAAGTGTTTGCATCCTAAATACTATTTTTTACTTTTTTTCCTGCTTGCCAGACAGCTAATAATAAAAGGGTGTGGAGAGGGAAGTGCTTCCTTCTTTTACTAAGTTGTGAAGTTCCTTCTATGGCCTGTTCAATGAACAGAATCAATAGTAGGTCCACTTTGTTTTCCTTCTCATTTTATGTTCTTTGTGGTAGATAGCATCTTTCCAAAACAGATGGCATCCTCTTAAAATTTAAACCAATTTTGTAATGAACTTAAACACTGTGAAATCTGAAGACACATCCCACCAGGACTCCTGGGAATCTTTGTTTTAAGTACATAGCTAGGTCTCTAGAAGCTTAACATCCCTTCAACATAATGTTTTTCTTAATTAAGCCTGTAATCTGTGAAGCAATTCCAGAAAGATTTGCAAAATAATTGCAGTACGTTAATTTCGGGAGGTAGCCTTATTTCAGGCACTCTGAATTCTTCCTTCTGTTCTTCATTTACTTTTAGGTATTGTCCTGTTTACCTTCCATGGGTCTTACTAACGTTTGAAACTTAAAATCCTGTAGTGTGTAAGCCATATGTACTGCCTTATGTCTGGTATTTTAATGCAGTTCCTAAAAAGGGAGATGGGCGAGTTGCCCTAGCTGTCTTCTGCGCTTGTGGAGACCTGCATTCCAGTCCACACTGAATGTCCAAGGCCTGTAGTAGTGCTGGGGTTCACTGTGTTGTAGCAAAGCCTTCCAGCGTCGTGCTAAGCACACATAGGTACTCTATTGCTTGTTCTGTTCAGTGTGGTTCATTGTTCTTAAAGATAGTAAGGAAAGCTCTGTGTGTGTATGAAGGAGGTAGGGATATTACAACTTTGTCTCATTCCCTTGTTCTGGTTCTCTGAAAGCTACCTGTTATTCTCCAGATTGCAACTTTCTGTTTCAGGTTCTTAAATTGCCTTTTTCTTTTACTTCTGTTACTTGGGTGAGATATTTGTCACATCTCACCCCAACAAGTTTCTTAAACCTTTCTGTTTTTTTCCTCTTTCTGTTGAAATTTCAAGTCTCCCACAGTGAATATACCAAGGGGCAAATGAGTCAAATAGGAAAATTTGTCCAGTGGTCAGGGAAAACACCCCAATTAATTCTCTGACAAACAAAATCCATGTCAGTAGCACAAGCTGTTGACAGAGGGTTCTCCTGTTTCTCCGTAATAACCACTGCGGTAAGGGAGAAGGGTCCTCAGTTTCATCAGTACACACAGTTTTGGGTAAGCAGGAGATAAGGGAGCGGGGTTAAGACTTTTGCACTGTGGGAAGAATAGGTTTAGATTATTCCCATGTAAAATGCAATTTTGTTTAAGATATGCATGATTGGAAAGGTGAATTGTGTGCAAATCATGATGATAGAGAAGCAGTCATACCTTGCAAGTAACTTTGTGCTAGCAGTTCCAAATGGAAGCATAGCAGCAGGTACTTGAGTGGCTTTCTGCCTGAGGTGACCTTTGTCCCTTGTCAGAGTGCTGTTTGTCAGCTAGAATTGGTGGATTTCTAAACTTGGTTGATGGTGCTTGGCAGACTTGGGATGGTCTGTAGTGATGGATTAGTTCCAACGGAAAAATCATGTAGTTGGAGTACAGGTGTGAAATAGTTCGCTTTTATTAGAGAACAAAGTTATTTAGGATTGTGTTCTTCTTTGTTTCCACCCTGGTAATGCTAGGTGTTATGTACCTTGACTAAATTAATATTCTACACCCCCCCCCCCCCCCCAATTCTTCTTTGTGCAACCCCGAGAGTTTTGCTGCCTCATCACTTTAAGTGAATCTGTTCCTGTAGTGCTGCTCTGACTGTAGAGTTTTCTCACACTTCTTTGTGCCTTTCTTCATAGGGCTTAACTTTTCTTGTCTTCACTTAGTAATTCTGACCCTGTCCTGGGGTTGAGGGGGGGGATTTTACTTTTATGTATTGGTGGGTTTTCTGCTTAGCCTATCACTGTATTTAATGTCTGCTTACTCATTTCATGTCCTCTGTTTTTTCTCACCTTTTTTTTTTTTTTCTTTTTTTCATCCTGCCTTTCTAATGATATTCTCAGAAGTTGGTTGTGTTTCTCATGTTATTGGCTGTTTGGTCAGGTGCTGTCAGCTTTGCTGTTTAATTGCTGTAAAACACAACTGACAGTATTTAAATACTGAAGCTTCTTCCATCCACGTTTCTGCGTTATGTTTGTAATTCTTCAGTTGCAAGGTCAGGACGGTATTCTGGTACAGTATTGTGGTGTTAAATGTCTCTTCATACCCTAAAGCACAGTAATTAGCATATGTTACATCTAGGCCATCTATCGTGTATTTAAGTAATGTACAAAGAGTGGACTGTTGGACTCTGTTCGCTTCTGTGCTTTTGTCTGTCCCTCGGCTATGAAAGGTGCTTTTTAAAAAACTTTACATTGTTGAGTTAAACTACCAGCATTTACATAGGTCCTGGGAGAATTTGAGATGTGTAGTTGTGCTAGGATGTGTGTATCTATACAAGCTGTAGTTCTGAAGGGGCTGTGGTTGGTTCTTTTCAGCCATTTGTGACTGCCTCTGGTGTGGGATTTTTTTGAGTTGGTTTGGTGTTCTCCCCTCTGCCCCCAGTAAAATCAGTTTCTTCCTCTAATTTTCTGTATGTCAGAGCAAAACCTTTAGATTGATGTAAGGGGAGGATGGTGCGGGAGCTGGTGGGAGGGAAGCAGAGGACCCTATTGAAGGAAAAAAACGCCAGCTTATGATGGAGTATCTGTGAAACCACAGGCTGGTTAGCCCGGGAGAGCTGTCTTTGTACAGGTATATTTACACAGGATGACCCAGATACCTTACTGGAAGATGCTTTAGATGTATAGAATTTCAAAGCTGTCATTCTCTAGAATGAAAATACACTGAGCCAAAACATTTTAGGATCAACTGAATTTTTGAAGTGTTGTTTCTGAAGGTATTTTTACAGATCATATAGGGTTCACAGGAATTTTTTCATTGGTTGGCTATAAAGGAATTCTCAAAGTTGCTACAACAAATTCACAAGTAGGTGGAGTGGAGAGGAAAAGCACGGTTTAGGAGACATAAGTGTGCATTTAGCTATTTACAATGCTGAGTGGGAAGAGCAAGTATCTATAAACAAGCTTGCTCAGAAGAAAGCATGCATATTATTTTCTGCATGGAATTTCTTCAATTAAAGTGTTTGTCAGCTATTTCCAGTGTATAAAACTTAGTGAGGTTGCACATAAAGCTGCGTGGAAGAGGGTGTCCTTTTTTTTTTTTTTTTACTTCCATTTGGCTCTGGATTTAACTGCAGAAGGTATTTACCAGACTTTGCTCATTTTCAGTGTCTCCTGTTTTGTAAGAAAGTTCAGTGTCTCCTGTTTTGTAAGAAAGCACCTAAACCCAAGGTCTTGCATCCTAATGTGGGAGTTGTTCTCACGGAGCTTGTGATAGGGAAAAGTTGTTTTTCTTTTCATGAAAACAGACACAATTTGCATGAATTCTCACTACTGTTGTCTGGCTTTCTAGTGGCCAGTTTTTCAGTGTATGCTGGTAACTCAATTTTCATGAGAGCAGACACTCACAATTTGCATGAATTCTCACTACTGTTGTCTGGCTTTCTAGTGGCCAGTTTTTCAGTGTATGCTGGTAACTCAAAATTTCTAGACGTGTAGATACAGACTGCTTTGCTAATTTGGAGGATATGCCATTTTAAATCTTAATTTTTCTGTTTTATTGGCTTAACACTTCTACCTATAATTTAGGAACTAAATGGCTTTCTGCATAGAAGAGATGCAAGTGAGCTTCAGGAGTTTAAACTAGCTGATACCAAGTTCTACGTGACATTTTCATAGACTGGTAAAATGGGGGAGGTAACTTTCCTCTTTTGACACTCTCTTTTGATCACTTCCACTGAAGTAAATGGAAATTAAGAAAATCTTACTGTTCCTTCAGCTTTTTTGGGGGGTCAGGAGTTCATTATTTTTACTATTTCTTTTTTCAGGTATTTCGGATACACAGCCAGATACTCTTCAGTTTTGTAGCCTGTGTTGAGTGTAATCTTTTACAAATAGTTTTAAAATAGTATTCAACTTTGCAGTACACTGTCTTTAACAAATGCACATAATTAAGGTTGCTTGAAGTCAGATTCTTTCATATAAATCCTTCTTTTAGGCGCCTTGTGTATTACGTTTCTTTCTGAGGGCTCGGTCCGAGTTAGTTCAGCCCAGAGGCAGCACACGCAGCTGTCCAGGAGGTAGATTGTCAGTGCCTGGTAGCATGGTGCTACGTGCTGCCGAGAAAGGAACTGGCTTTGGGGAGAAAGGAAGCAATTGCCATTCAGGGTGAAAGCAAAAGGAGCAGAAACCTGCCTTCTTGAGCTGCTCCCCCCTGGCTTTTGAAATATTTCCTTCCTCCTGTAGGAGTAGTGTGTAGCTCTGCCCCTTCCTAGCAGCCTGGCAGACGCAGAGTGAGGTAAGTAGGAGGGATTGCTGTGTGCTGGGTTGGTATGGAAGGCAGGAAGGTGACTGAAGGGTGGCATGCAGCAGGTGGAGATTCTTCATCCTAGAATAATGATAGTCTGCCCTAAAAGAAACAAGTGTCCTGCATTCTACCCTCCAGAAACCTTCCACCTCCTTCCTGCCTTCCAGGAATCTGCTGTGCTGCCACTGCAGGACTGAATTTTAGCCTACACAGTTGATGTCTGGAGCTGTCTCAGCCTGTTGTGGTGCAAATAGTATTTCCTGTTGAATGGCTGGGGTTCCCATGTAACTTAGTGGTACTGCGATAAAGCTGTTCATCAGAACCAGCTGCATAGGTTGAAAGGGTTCGAGACTATCTTCTAAACAGGAGAATGTTTTAATGTCTAAATTACAACAGTGAGGTCAGGAAGTTACACTCTAGAAGCATGGGACACCTCTGACTTCGAAGCAGCTGTTTATGGTACGAACTGCAGTCGCATCTGTGATTGCAGTGTGAAGGTATCACTTGCTTTGAACCAGTTAGCTTTCATGCCGCTGGTAGCGCAGCCACAGCAGCAGGGAGTTCAGCAATGTAGAAAAAATCCACTTGAGAAACCGAGTAAATGTCTGAACAGCAAGCCTGTCCTGTGTTCCTGCCGCTGTGGTCAGGCTACTTCTAGCAACTGCTTGTTTTGTTGGTTTAAAGCTGGTGTTGCTGTACTCAGGCTTGTGACTGCAGGATGAGTTTAATCATAAGGTCTGCTCCTTCTGTTTGTGAGTTGGACTGTCACCTAGGTGGCAGTCATTGATGGAGTGTTCTGAAATACAGGGTGAAAGATGCTTTTTATGTCAGTATTGCAGATGCAAGTTCTTAGCCCTTTTATAATAGAAGAAGTACTAATTAAAAATACTTGAGTTTAAAACGTGATAGTTTTCTGGACTTCCGTATAGGGGCAAAATGTTGCATTCTTAGTTTTCTGTAGCTTTGGCGTTGTAGGGAGGTGGTGGGTACTGCTTTCTGGCAGTAGGTTGCCATTTTACACTTTGTAGTTGGTTGCTTTCGCAACACTGATGTGTTAATAGTCTATGAAAAGGTGTTACTGTTTAGCAAGAAATAAGTAACAAGGAAAAAGAATAGCTCAAGCTTTAAAGTGGGGAAAAAAGCTTAAATGGGTTGGTCAAAGATTAGAAGAATAGTGGAATCCCCTTTCAGGAGGCAAGTGAAGCTCTGGGATGCTCTGTAGGAAGTAATCCTCCTCTGGCATGGGGTTATTCACTGGGTCTTTCTGTTTTGTGATGTGCTTGTGTATTAAATCTGTGACTTGTTATGAGACCTGTGGTCTCATGGTGGTAGCACTGCAGAGTTGGATAGCTTTTAAATTTAATATTTGTAGTAGTAATGCCTGATATTGTATATTGGAAACATAGTATTCTGCTTTGGCTGTGGAATGCTAATTGGAGCAATAATCCAGTGGGACTCAGTGATGCTGTTTAATCTATCAATGCCGTGCCCTTTTGGGACATTGTTTCTTCTTTCTACTTTAGTGTCTGGTTTTATTATTACTTACCAAGTCCTGTGTTCCCTCTGCGAGGTGCTTAATGGTTTCTTGTGAAGGAAAAGGGAGGTTTGCTTTCCTCTTCAGACTTCTCCCCGCTGCAAATTTGTCATGCCTAACGAAAGACAGGTTTCATGTTTGAATCTCTGTAGATAAACCTGAGCTAAGTTTCTCCCCGTTTCATCTCATTCCTGTGGCAGCACTAGGTTAATGGCTGCACTTGATGGTCTTAGAGGTCTTTTCTAACCTAAATGATTCTATGACTCTATAATTCCATTGAGTCTAAGGAGAAGACACAAACGTTGTTTTTCTGTAGAGTCACTGGATGTAGCTTCAGCACAGATAGTTGTGTCAGCCTGACAGAAGATCAGATGTTATGTGGGGCTGCAAACAGTCAGGGCTCTTCAGGCTAGCGCTGCTTTTTCTCCACTAGTCTCTCCATCCTGTAGCTGTGGAAGCCCCTGCAGCAGCACTCATAGAATAAAATCGGTATTAACTGAACGAGGTCAGTTGCTCTCAAGGTGTTCCCTGTGTCAATAAGAAGTGCGGTAGCCAGAGGAGGCCCAGCTTCTCCTGAGGCTTGTGTTGGCACTGTTCTCAGTGGTTTCCAACTTTATCTGTTGGATACACGCGAGAGCCCTGTTTTCTTGAAAACTTCAATTTATCAAATTCTATAAATGATAAAACTTTAAGTTGGAAGGTGACTTGGAAACATCTTAGTAGATAACTGTTGTGGGAATGTTTTTCAAGAGTCAGATGTTTACTGAAGTATTAATCAGCAAGTGCTAACTGAGATATAAAATATATTAGCATTTCTGAGAAAAATAGGTACTATTAAATGCTTTTAAGGTGCATGGACAGTGAGCAGCTAGGTGCTAAAGGCCTTGCAGAAAGATTTTGTAACGGAAGCAGATAATGCTGTGTATAATTGCTGTAGGGCTTCCAGACTTGAAACACACTTCTTTTTTGTTTTTCCTTGTTTCTCTTGTGACCTCGGTGAAAACTTCAGGCGGCATGTAACCTCCCGGGTGAATTGTATGGGTGCGTGCTGTTTCATACCTAGGTTTGAATAGGAAGCGTGGATGTTGGTTCTGTATGGAAATGGTTTAACCTGTTCTTAATGGCAATTGACTTGTGTAATACTGTTCTAGCGTAATGACTGAAATAGTTGTCATGCTTTAACTTCAGGAAGAAAAATAATACTGCATTACTCGCCTCACCCTAGGACTGGCATAGCAGCATGAATGTTGTTTCGCAAACAGAGTTATACTGTTTTCTGGGGGTTTAGGGCTGATCTACATATGTCTTAATTCTTGTGTTTTGTGCAGGGTTCAGTGGTCTCAGTTTAAAGGCTATTTTATTTTCAAACTGGAGAAAGTAATGGATGATTTCAGAACCTCGGCTCCTGAACCAAGAGGGCCCCCCAATCCAAATGTGGAATATATTCCCTTTGAAGAGATGAAAGAAAGAATCCTGAAAATTGTTACTGGATTTAACGGGTATGTATCACTTGTTGTCTAAAATCAGGGTAACAACAATATTTTCTCATTTTTAACTGAGTAGTTTGTACTGTCCATCTCTGACTGTTCATTTAGCTTCCCCAAATAGTGAGTGGGAACAAGTGTATGGGAATGCATTACAGTCATTCCAGAACTTTCACTTTATTCTGTCTGAACGAAAACCGTGGCATCCCGTGACATGTCAGTTTTTTCTGTGTGTAGTTAGTTTTTAAGTAATACAGTTCAATGAAGCATGGTATTACCATGTGCATTTCACAAGTAAAGTAGAAGCAAAGTCAGATTTCTTCCAGTATATTTTGAAATACTTAATTGAAAGAAATCTTTTTGGAGTTCAGTTCTTAATTGTTTGGTGGCAGTTCAGTAGCTTTTGGAGAAGTCATGCTGTGACCGACACGGCGTGATGAGGAGGCAGGGTGTAATCAAGGTTCTGGTTTGCTAAATTGTGCCAGATTCAGGTTCATAGATCGAGTGGTACTTACTGAGAGACCTGGGCTATTTGATCTGTATTGCTCTCTTGTCTCAGTGCTTACTTCAGAGACTTCTGGTGGTGTTCTCAGCTTGGAAGTGGGCATATCTATGAAGCTTGCCTCCCTGTTACCCTGAAATTTCAGATTCGGAGGTGCCCCCGAGACATCCTTACCCTCACATTTTGATGCTAGGTGAACAAGTTTTACTGTCATTGTTCTACACGAATTTATTTGCTGTTTAAGTGTCTCTTAGAATTCAGATCTTGTCTTCCACTCCCAAAATGCTCTCATGTGGGATACTTCTAAGAGTGTGAAATTCAGCTTGTTCTCAGCTACCCAGTATTTATACCGGGCTAATTCACTGCAGGGATTTAAAAACAAGCTTAGCCTTTATGCCCGAGTCTCTCTCCCGCCTCCCCCAACTTTTCCTTAATGTTTCCCTGCCCACAGCACTTGGGATGTTCTCGCACGGAGGCAGCGAATGAATGGGCTGCTGTTACATGCTGCTGTTCCAAACTGTACTAGCCAAACCTCTGAGTGACCGAGTCTGGAGCTTACTCTGTGGCCCTGCTGTTTTGGCCTATTGCTGTAACGCTTCAGAGCGCTCAGCTTCCTCATACTTCAAAGGGAACCACCCCGTCTTGGAGGGAGCAAGCTTCCTACATTAGTTGCCTTAAAGAGAATAATACATTAGGAACTTTTGGAATCTAGGATTGTAGACTAGCTTGTTTAGTAAATCCTACAGTGAAGGTATGAATGTGAAAGCTGAATTGTGTGGAGATGTGTCCAAAAAGTAACAGCAGCAGGTTTTGGCGTGTGCAACTGGATGTATCCAGGGCTGTCATTTCAGCGTAGCACAGGGAGAGGAAGCTACTTGATGCAACTTTATTATTTGGATGTTTTTATTGGTGTTTGTTTAAAAGGGTGAGGGAAATAGTTCATTAAAATGAGCTTTTTTTTTTTTTTTTTAAGTCAAAGAAATGAATTCCTAATGACCCTGTTTTGGGGTTTTCCTAGATGCAGCATCTTTTAAAAAAGCACAGACTGGCTGTTTTAACCTTACCGTATCGTACTTGACCTTGTGTAATGTGCTTACAGAGCCAGATTCTTGTGCTAGACTCTAGAATTGCTTTGGAGTAGGAACTTCATAAGACTTGCAATTTTCTTGATTCTTTGCTAGTGAGGCAGAAAGTCCCAAGGTAAGTTATGGGGATCTCTAACACAGATCTGTCTTCACAGTGTGAATAAACCAGACATAATCCAAATTTTCATGTATTCTTTTTTGCACCAGTTTAATATAGCTGTTTTAAGTAGTTTTTTCCCAGATTCCACTTGAATCCTGTCCGTGCAGTGAATTCTTAGCATGCAGCCTGTGTACTGAACTAATGGCATTTTTAAGCATTTAAGATGAACTCTCATACTGCTCAGACTTTTACATTGGTGTTCATGTATAGATGTACCAATTTCAATTGCTTCTATTATTTTAAAATAAGTGTTAAACTATTTTAAACTCTTAAAATGGTAGTTTTAGCGAAAAGAATTCCTGAAGTGAAGTTAACGTAGGATTTTGCCATCTAAGAAGTCTCACAAATGTTGACCAGATCGCAGTGCAGGAGGGAATAGTGTGACACTTGGTGCCACCTGCTGCCCAATAAACGAAGTGCAGTTTACTGTTGAAAAGTTTGGAGGGAAATGAACTAGTTTTGGCTTTATTTAAAACTTCTGTAGTTGAGAGTAAAATAGGAAGGCACCTTTTTTTTTTTTTTCCTGTGAAACAAATTGATTTTGCATGGACAGTGTATTAAAAAACTACGAAGTCTCTTTAATTACGGACTTCTCAACCCAAGCACAAAAAGGCCGTGCATGAGAAACAGGTACATTTGGTGGTGTCCCTGTGTTGTGTGGAAAAGTAAACAGATCAAGTCTTTTGTGACTGTGTTGGAGTGGGGAATTTCAGAACCATTGTCAAGCTTAAGAGCCTTCGTGTAATAAACTCAATTAAAAGGAACGCTTGTTCCTGGTTGGTACTCAGCAGATTTTGAGGTTGGAGGAGGAGATAGTTCTGAGCCAAAACAGGGAGGTGAATTGTATTTTGTCCATGTCACAAAACATTTGGTTTCTGCCATTTTACTTGCCTTTTTAAAGCGATTGTTATTAATATGTCAAAACAAATGCTTTAGGAATACTGTTATCTTACGGCATTACTTTTTGTTTAATGTATTTAGTACCTCCTCAGCTGTATTCTCCCTCTCCACAGCTGACCTGTTGGCACTGAACTAGTGGTAGATGGGCGCATCTTTAAGAGGTGGCTTTTTAGCGGGGCAGCTAAGCCCGAGATCCATGCTGTGTTAGCTGATGAAAGGGGCTTAAGGTACCGTGTGCCGAGTTCCTCTGAAAATAGTAACAGTTCAGGTTTTACAAAAATCTACAGTGCAGGGACACAGGCAAGTCAGTCAGCATTGATACTGCTCTGGATTTGATCCATGAGTTGTATTCCCAATCAAGAAATGGCTCTTAAGCACTACATTTAGTATTCTTCTGAGATGAATTTTTGAAATGTCTATGGCTTCAGCTTCAAATAGGTATCTGTAAAAATGCATCATTCTTCATTATTTTATTGAAATAACTTGTAAACTATTCTACTGTTTTGTCAAAAGTCACAGAAGCTTGTTAATATGTGACATTAATTGTGATGAAAGTGTATGACATCTCGGGTAACTGGTAGATGTGTGTAAAGTACTCTTGTCTGAAAGGTGAGTTTCTCATTTAAGTAGGGCTGAAATTGAGTGCGGAACTGTCAGAAAACAGAATGTGTGAATGGGATGTTCATGGGTTGATAGATCTTGCTGTGAGTTCAGTTATTTTCACCTTGACAGAGAAGTGTACTGTCCACTTGAGGCAAAACAGAGTATTTGTAACAGTTGAAGTATAATGGCTCTTCTACTTCCAACATTTAATGCTTTTTCTGTAAATGTATTTTGTAAAACATGAAATAAAGTACAAGTTTAGCTCTAGTGTGTATGACTCAAATTTGTTTTGAATCGCTTGCCACTTCTGTTCTCTATATTTGAATAATAACAGTCTGTAACTTACTGTGGATGATCTGATTTCCTTTTCATTATTTTAGTGAATTGTTTGAGTTGTGGGATGGTCTATTTAGGACTCTGAAGTAGAGTTTGGTGGTGGTGAGCACAAGATGATGCTTTGTTACCTTGGAGTATGAGAGAGGGAAAAATAAGGCCGTGAGTTACTACCCTGTATTGCTAATGGTGACAAATTTCAGTACTGTTTTCTTTATCTTCTCAGTGAGGGGGAGAAAGCAATAACATTTTTGCTTCCTAGCAGTCATCCTCATAAAAATAAAATTAAATTGTTATAAATCTATTTCATTGCAGCATCCCCTTCACTATTCAGCGACTCTGTGAGTTGCTGACAGATCCTAGGAGGAATTACACAGGAACAGACAAATTTCTAAGAGGCGTGGAAAAGGTAGGTATTTTTCTGAGAGAGCACACAGCTAAATAGTCACAGCCAGCCTTCAGATAACTTGGGAATTGCTCCCAAAGGTCTGTTGCTTTCTTATGGCTCACAGCCATAGTATAGCTAATAGCTGTTCGAAGTCTATGAGTTTGTTTCATACTTTTTGAACATAAAAAAAGCAGTTCTACAATAACTTGTTTAAGACATAAATATAAATCTCAGTGCTGTAACTGTTTGTGTCTCCTAATCACTGGGCAGTACTCAAACTGTAGTTTGTGGGAGGGTATAATGTTGCTTTTTATACTGAGTCCTAGCTAGAAATAATCACATGGTGAGCTGAATAATTTGATGCTGAGATCGGGCATTTCCTTTGACACGTAGGTCCAGGAGTTGAAGAAGGGAGCCCCTTCCCCTTGCTGTCTTTTGTTTCAGTATTTAAATCCTCTTACGCAGAGGACTCTGCCTACATCTGTGTGCTTCCATGTCATTTAATGGTATTTTAGAGCTTATGTCAGAATGTGGGCTCTTTCAGGAGTCAGTAACAGACTTTCAGGATACAGTTCCATGTAGGATTTTCTTGATGGCAAAATTGGCTTGAGGTTCCTATTGAATCTCTTCAATTGAAGAAGGGTTAACTGGTAAATGGATTTGTTTTCACTGTTAGAGTGGATACAGTCGGGTGTATTCTTGTGACTTAATATGGGATGGAGATGGTCAGGAATAACCGATGAGACGGGGATTTCACAAAGCAGTTTCTTAGCCAACAATGAGATCTGTGAAACCATGCCCCAGGTTTTATGGAGAGCCCTCATTAAAGTTCATGTGGGTCAGTTTAGCTGGCCTTGTGATAAAAGCCCCTCCCTATAATTTGGCTAAGTATTGATTTGGAAACTTGTCTCATTTCTCAGCGCTGTTTCTAGGTGTTACAATTGCTTTAGTTCGCAGTGCCATTCAGGAGGGAGAGGTGGTGTGCTGGTTTGGGCTGTGATAGAGTTAACTTTCCTCACAGTGTATGAGGCTGTGTTTTGGTTGTACTAAGAAGAACGTTGATAACACCTTAATGTTTTCAGTGGTTGCCAAGCAATGTTTACATTAAGCCAAGGACTCTGGCAGTTTCTGACACTGCCCGTGTTCCCAGCTGCTCCTCTGCAAGAAGGTGGGAGGGGACACAGCCAGGACAGCTGACACAGACTGACCAAAGGGACATTTGATGCCATCAAATGTCATGCTCAGTATATAAGTTGGGGGGTGGGCTGGGGGCCCCTCTCAGGCGCTCTAACTTTGACTCTTGCTACTTGGGGACTGGCTAGGCATCGGTCAGCGGGTGGGGAATAGTTTGCTGGCTTTGCCATTAATTTCGTTCCATATTACGAGTATTAGTATTAGTATTATTAGTATCACTATGTATTTAATTTATTTTCTGTTACGAGTTTTTTTTCTTATCTCTACCCATGAGTTTCCTTGTCTTTTCCTCTGATTCTCCTCCCCATCCAGCTGGGAGAGTGGGAGGTGAGCGAGCGGCTGGGTGGTGCTTGGTTGTTGGCTGGGATTAAACCACAACAGGGGGCTAAGCAAAATGGACTGAATTAATAATTATTTCTGCCACATTAATTTATTATTTGAAACGTGGCTGTGCCAAAAATAGCCAATAGTGCTTGCACACTTCGAATGCAGGGCTTGTGTATAAATAGGGCGTTTCTCCAGTAATTCAGTTTCTTAGCGTTTTGGAATACTTGGCTTTCCAAAGATGCTTCAGTTAGAAATGACAAACGCTCAGGACTGAGGGTTAAGACGCTGGTCTCCTTTTGACAGTAACCCATTTATTGAAAATGCTGCCTCCTAGTGTACCTTGTAAAGAGGGAGCAGAGGTGCTTTTGGTGTCTGTCATCTGTTGGTAGCTCTCAGCCCAGTTTTCTGCAGAAATACCTTAACAGTTATGACCCAAATCCTGTAACTCTGCATTTGGGGTGTTGTCAAGAGATGAAGTTTCTGTTTCTGAACTCTCACTGCGTTGTTTGTGTGTTGCAGAATGTCATGGTTGTCAGCTGCGTCTATCCATCCTCAGAGTAAGTACAACACTCCTTTTCTTGAAACCTGAAAGCAGAGGGGCGACTGTGTGCATGCGTGTGTGTCTAGTAGAGGCAGACGTGCAGGGTGCGGCTTTCGTTGTCGCTAGCTGTGACATAGTGGTCTGCAGTGTTAGGTGTAGGAGTTGGGAAATGAGCCAACAGCTCTGGAATCAGGTAGGTGGCACAGGTCAGGATCATCCCTGAACACCAAGCTGCTATTTTATACCGTACCTGGTGGTGGAAAAATAATAAAGTTCCTGTGTGCATAACTTTCTAAATTTTACCTTTCTCTTTCTTTTTTTTTAGGAAAAATAATTCCAATAGTTTAAATCGGATGAATGGTGTTATGTTCCCAGGAAATTCACCAGGGTACTCTGACAGGTAAGTTCAGTTTAGGGAGTTAACTTTCTGGATTCAAGCGAGGAAGCTTGGGAATAGCTAGTTCAGATCCCTTATTGCCTATTCTGATCCCAAACTGGGAACCTCAGAAATGGGCTGTGACACTGACAGAAGGAGGGTAGAGGGGGCATGAACATACACACCATGTGCTCTATTTGAGTACTGAAGCGGCCTTCCAGTACCTGAAGGGGGCTACAAGGAAGCTGGGGGGGGGACTTTTTACAAGGGCCTGTAGTGACAGGACAAGGGGTAACGGGTTTAAATTGAAAGTGGGGAGGTTTAAATTAGGTATCAGGAAGAAGTTCTTTATGGAGAAGGTGGGGAGGCACTGGGACAGGTTGCCCAGAGAAGCTGTGGATGCCCCATCCCTGGATGTCTTCAAGGCCAGGCTGGATGAGGCTTGGAGCAACCTGGTCTAGTGGAAGGTGTCCCTGCCCACGGCAGGGGGGTTGGAACTGGATGGTCTTTAAGATCCCTTCCAACCCAAATCATTCTGTGATTCTATTTTTTTGATCTTTTTGTAACCTCATTGTTTAGGGTTTGTTTAATTATTTTAATGGTTTGATCACAGTTTGCATGTTGTAAGCAAGGAATTTTTTTATTCAATATGAAATGGCGAATTACTTCATCATTTTTGGTTTTTTGATATTTTAAAACAAGGTTATAGCTGCTTTCTGCCTATTAGGAGCAAATTACTTTACTGAAAGGATGGGTTCATTTTTTTTTAATTATTATGATTTTTAAAGATCTAATGTAAATGGACCTGGAACTCCCAGACCAGTAAATCGACCGAAGGTTTCTTTGTCAACCCCTATGACAACAAACGGTTTGCCAGACAGCACGGAACACAAAGAATCGAGCTTGCAGCAAACAGAAGACAAAAAACACAGGTTTGTGAGAAGTCACATATTCTGGGGTTTCATTTATGCTCAGATTTTTTCACTTAGGTTTTAAAAGAATGGCCGTCTGAGGCATGTGTGAGTAAGCCTTACGGTATGAACACCTGCAGCAGGGTTTAGTGTGTACTTACAGCTCCTCGGGCTGGGTAGGGAACTCATGGCTCAGTTGTGCAGTCGCATCTGTAGGTGCGCGGGATGGGTAGCGAGGATGAAGAGCGAGCAGCAGAGGGCAGACACTGACAGGTCTAACTCTGTGTCAGGACGTTAAGCTGTTGCCAGACAGTGTATTTCAGAAACGTTTGCAGCTGATCCTGACAGTAGGAACTGTGTAGCTTGGACCCACCGCAGCAGCGTGACCACTCTGCGTTGGCATCAGCAGCCAGGTGAAGGAGGAGTGGTGGCGCTGCGGTTTTGTGATGGAGTAAGCGAAGTGAGTTCCGCTGTTACCTGTTGTAGAGGGTTTAACTTGAAGTAGCAACTTCTTAAAAAAAAAAAAAAAAGTGTGATAAGATACAGAATGTTTTTCTTCAATAAAAACTGCAACTGCTTTTGTTTATAGTGAATCACCAGCATCTGAATCGGAGGGTGCTCAGAGCAGCCCGGTAAAAAATAAGCACTCTGAAGATGATCCTGCAGAAGCAGAAGGACATGAGGTAAAAAGACTTAAATTTGACAAGGAAGGGGAAGCCAGAGATGCACCTAACCAAACCGCCTCCAGTGAAGCCTCTTCAGGTGTGGGGGAAGAGACAGAAGCATCCTCTACATCTCAGGATAAAGAAAAAGAGGCTACTTGTGCCAGACAGCAGTGTACAGAGGAAGAGGAGGAAGGTATTTCAGGTTCTTTTACTGTCTTTTTCTGTACGTTTTCCAGGGAGTTGGGTTTTTCTGTGCTGGGGGCCGATGCCATTACTGCATGTCTCCAGTTGGGCATAAAGATGAACTGCTTGTTCGTACTTCAGTTTCACGTGATTTAGGAATTCTGTCACTTCTTCCTTTGTCCTACTTCTCTATTTAAAAATGCGTAAAATGGTACCTCAAAGTCTCCTTGGGCAGTGAGTTATCAGAGGGTGGTGATGGTGCAGCAGGAACCGGAGACTCCCTGCTTTAGGGTGTCGTCAGATGTGCTCGTCCCTTCTCGAAGGAGGGTGGGTCACACCTACATGGGACTGTCCGTTATTAATAAACGACTAAGCTACGCGTATGAAGTGACGGCCTTTCGCTGCGGGGGCTGAGCAACAGTCTCTGCTGCGGTGAAAACGACCGTGCGCTGAGGCAGGCCCTGAACCCGACAGGAGGAAGAAAATTGCAGTTAAACTGATCTATTCTTGACATGTTCTCCCAAGTTTGCTGGTACTACCTGTTCCCTGTGACCGATGTATGTCTGAAATGCTCCTCTAGATCATGATGGATGCGCACTGGAGGGAGCGCTGTCTTCAGCATTCCCAAACAACTGCTTCTGAAGACAAAGGAGGGAGTGTGGGGAAGCAAAAACAAGTTACTTGTAGCATGTCTTCATCCACGGAAGCTTAGTTACGTGAAGCTACCTATTGAATTAAAAAAGAACTTTATTTCATGCTCTGTTAGGATAGTTCAGGCAGCTTCATGGGGATAGCCAATACTTTTCACTTCCGGATAAATCGGGGACTGTCAGTTTTTCCTGGCCTTGGCTGTGTTGCAGAGGCCTTGCTCAGCGGAGCTGGGAATGGAAAGTAGCAGGATTAAGACTTGTCTAAAAACGCCTTAGTAATGCTGTACTCTCACCGTTTCTAGAGTCCTTCCTGTCTCCCAGAAACGTTGGTCTGGACAGAAAAGATGAAGGCAAAGACACTGAATCCCCCACTGCGAAGGAAGAGGCATGTGAGGAGAGCCATCAGATGGAGGAGTCGGATCCATCGCAAGCGGGGAAGGATTTACACTCGGATGACAGTGCAAGTGGTGGATCTGCCCGAAGCGGAGCTGACTGCAGCGAGACGGAAGAGTTAGGGTCCTGTGCTAGTGCAACTCCAGAGAGTTCATCAGAGACCCCTATGGAAAACAGCGATGAAGCAACAGAGGTTGCAGATGAACCCATGGAGCAAGACTAATTTAAATACTTAGATGCAGTATTTTCCATAAGGCTCTGGTTTTACACTGTATAAATAATTTTATGTAATAAAGTGGACCTTTAGTTTTACAAAAAGAAGCAGGTTGTAAAATAAACTTCTCCATGGATTGAACCTTGAAAGAGTTGTACATGATAAGAACTGTGAATACCAGCTCCTTCAGGTCCTGCTTACCGCTGAACTTACGTTTGGTCGAATCAGTGGTTTGTGTATAGTTTTTTTTATTTAGAATAAAAGTTTTTAAACTGGAAGGTAATTATAATTTTGACAACTTTTTTGGAGATTACCACACCTAGTTGTACGTAACCAAGAAAGCTTTTTGTCATGTCTTTTTCTGACAGCTCTAGCAGTTCCTTCATCTTTTGGTTACAGTTCCAGCATTTGACATGCGAAATAGGGGGTTTCGTGCTGGTTTCCAGATTTTTATTTGAATACACACTATGGAACCTTACGTTGTGCGTTTAAAACGTGTTACACTTCACACACATGTCTGCACGCATGCACACCTACGCGTACCCTCGCTGTTCTGAGGGGGAAAATGGTATATTTTTCTGTTTCTATAGAAGACGAATACAGCAAATACTTTTTTTTCTATAGGAAAAGACTGAGCTCACCTCTCCAGGTGCTTTGTTTTGCCTCTGGAAAACAAAACAAATGGAATCTGGCCCATATGAAACCCTGGAAATACTAACAGCGTTGAAAACACCAGAGTAAACACATTCCAAGAGAACTGTTGAGATTACAACTTTTTTTGTATACTTCTGAGGTGCCTGCGTGAAAGGATTTCATTTATTTATGGGAAAACGTGCTTTCCGTGGAGAACGTTGTAATCCAACCGTTAGCTTAAACCTTCCGTAGAGGAAACGCTTGAAAAGATGTTGAGCTCTCTTGGAGGAAAGGAAGCAGGTACCTGCCTTTCTGAGCGCGTCGTGGAGCCTCGTCAGGGCGCTGGGAAGTCTCGGCGCTGCTGCGGCGCGGGCGCCATCGGTACCACCGCCCCACTGGAGCAGAAGGAATACAGATACCACCGTGGTCGCGCGCCCGCGCCCAACAGCCGTGAGGTTTAGGGGTGCAGAGAAACCACCGTGATTTGTGTAACGTTTTGGAAGTGAACTGAATATTTTTGAACGTGCTACTTTTGACAGCCAGTGTTACGTTTTTTTTCCGAACCAGCTCAAAGCACAAACTGCTGCTTTCAACTCTCTATACTCTCCAGTTCCCACGTTTAGAGACACGCAAGCTGCAACCTCCCGGTCACAATTACTGGCTGCCAAATTTATACCTGTTTCTTCAACTGTACCTTTTTGATATTTAGAATTTTTAAATTTCTGTAAAGTAGATTTTTGTAGGTTGTAATGAGTGCTCACTGCCATTGTGAAACGGTATATACTTGTATAATTCCTGTGTGTAAACGGAATGCTTGGGCTTTCAATACAGTATTCATATAAAGCAATAAATATCAATGTTATGAAATACCTGCGTACATTTGTATCGGAATTGTCCCTCTTGGGTCTGAAGTTCCCGTGCCCCCGGTACAAAAACGACCTCGGAAATGCATGCTGATAGTTTCTTGTACTACATGGTATGCTTTGTGTCACGTCGGGGAAATCCAGGTTGCGGTCCACGCTGGAGTAAGTCGGCTCGGTTGGAATGGTTGTTCAGGTACTTCCTGCCGATGCTACCTGTTGCGTTCCAAGCAGACGGGATGCGGGGAGACGCTTGCCCAAACCAAAATCCTGCTGAGAGAGATCCCCTTACAGGAGGAAAGCTCGGCTTTGCCAGATTTGCGTTGTGCTCAAGGGTTGGATGCGTGTTATAAAATTACAGGGCTGAACCAAAATGTTGAAATTAGGAAAGTTTAAAAACATAGTGACATCTCTTTTTTTTTTTAATTTTTTGCCAATGAGAACAAAATTTTAAATTTTCTAAGTTGAGAGATTTCTGAAGTTTTCTTTAGACTGTTTATTTGTGAAGATACTGTCAATAAACTCGTTCTTTAAGCACCTGTGACCCTTCGCTGTGTTTCTTGCAGCAGCGCTAGTGCCACCGTTGTAAAGGCCAGCAGAACGGGGAGGTACGGATCCGCCTGGAATGGTTGCTGTTGCCAGTCTGAGCGGACTCCGTGAGCGGAGCAGAAGGTGGTGGAATTGGGGGTTGATTTCCGTGCGGGGCAGGGGGTGTCTCTGCAGTGACCCCTGCAGGGTATTGCCCAGGCTCCTCTCCAAGGGGTTCGCCATTGCAAAGCCTCGGCCCCAACTCTGGGAATGGAGCTCAGGGCACCAAAAGCCGCCTCCCCGCACGAGGACCCAGGGTTTGCGTCTGCCTCCAGCTGCGTGGCTGCGGCACGCGGTGGGTGAGGGTCACGACTGCCTCCTGTCCCGCTGAGCGCGGGTTTCATCTTCAGACCCTCTTCCGTTCGCTGCTGCCTTGATCAAGGTTAACTTTGCCTTTTCTGAACAGTTGTATTCCCGAGGCTAAGGCACCTCTCCCCGGCGCACTGCGTCTCCGTCGCTCCCCCAAGCATTCCAGCAGGCAGCACTGCAAAAGTAAGCTGGAATCTCGTTCTGGCCTCTGCCTGGCCTAGGGGATGCAGGGAACGGGCTGAAAAACATCGCCGCTGCAGTCTGTGGGGCGTCTCGCGCGTACGCTCTTGGGCGGTTTGCTGAGAAGCTGCGTCGGGACTCCAGCGAGATTGTCCTGGGCCTGGTACAACAGAATCGAGCTTTTAGCTTCGTTGTTAATTGTGTGTGGGGCAGGGGAGAAAGGGAGCTGAAGGCTCACAGAATCCGAGTTGTGTGAATTTCCTGTTGCAATAGTTCAGTGACAACCCAGTGATTAATTGTAAAAAAATAGATGGGTTTGTCTTTCTGGAACGAAAGCCTTTATTACAACGAACAGCGAGGGTGTTACAGCCCTTGCGCAGCGCTTCGGCGTTTTCTGTTCATGAGCGTGTTTCTGGGCAGACTGAAGGTCACGCGTGTCTCAGCGTGCCTGGGGTCGGTGCTTTTTGTTAGACGAGGGTGGTCGGGGTGCGAGGACTGACCTCTCCCTTACCTCCCTGCCGTCACCAGGGAGAGACCCGCGTTTTGTTACCGAACTTCTGTGAATCGCAGCTTTTCATCCTCGTTTGCCTTGAGGATGTTCATGCCAGCGAGTCCTTTATGGATAGGCAGCTATTTTGGTGCGTGGCTCAGCTGAGAGCGGGGGAGCTGTGAGATCTGGGTGCGCAGGCTGCATCGTGCACCCACGCGTCTGTGTCCTGCACCCCGGTGCAGTGAATCATTCTGCTGCCAGGCTTTGCCCACGAACCGAGCGCTGTGATACGCTTGTGGCACGTGTTGTCTCGTTTCTCTGCTTGTGAACGGGTTCCGGGACATCTGGCACCACCTTTCCAGGATTTCTACAGCCCATCCCGAAACACCAACAGCTCCTCTGCACACCTCAGGGTTTAGGTTCCTCAATCCTGTGTTTTCGAGCTGAAACAGGACGCTCTGGTTGCTGGGGGTAGCCATGGCCGTCGTGTTCTGGTTGGGAATGACCCTTTTGCATCCATCTGACCGAGGCACCTGAGGTCGGCTCCTCTGCCCCGCGGGCAGCAGCCCCTCAGGGAGGGCGCTGTGAGGCAGCGCGGGCCAGCTCGGTGTGGGGCTGTGCCCGGTGCAGGGCCAGGAGCGAGCCCCACCGGTGGGAAAGGAGGAATTCCCCGACTGAGATAAAGGAGGAGGTGGCTGTGGGGTGAGGGGGGTGTCAGAGCTCCCGAGCCTCTCCCAGGTGTCTCCAGGGACAAGGCTCCGGCCCTCAGGACCCCGCAGGGAGCCTGCTGCCGGGACCGACTACAGGCGGGGACGGGCGTCACGGAATGTCTCCGGTACATCTGTTCGGCAGCCAAGTAAGCTGTCCTTCCTCATCTT
>NW_010256050.1:32352-34077 GCF_000690775.1 Eurypyga helias
TTGGCCTGTCCTGCCGCCCGGGCTTTGTGCCCGCGAGGCTGAACACGCTCCACTCGCCCAGCCTTCCCTGACGGGGTGTGTTGTTGTGAGCCATCGCTCCTCTCTCTCCACCTCAAACTGCGGTACCCAAATGGGGACACGCCAGCGGGTCCCCCAGGCCGTGCGGAGACACGTGTGCCGTGTACACGTCTCCAAGTGACACCTGGCTGTGCGCAATTCGTGGTTCACCATGATCTCCAAGCCCCTTCCTGCCCAAGCTGTTTCTGAGCCGTGATGTCCTGTGGCACGTATGCGATCTTGCCTGGAGCGTGCTGGTCGGCTCTCGTCTCCCTCCAGCTACATCGTTGAATCTTTTGTACCCTTTCCAAATTTTTCCCTGTCTTATTTTTTGGATTTATTTGAATCTGTCTTGTTCCATAAGGTCTTTACAGGCATTTCTCCCTTCCCTGTGCCTGCCTGTACTCTCAGGGGCACTGTATGTTCCAGCGCTGTCCTGTCAAACAGCCTGGAACAGGACTGGGCCCGGAGCAGATAGCGGTGGCATTCAGAGGGGTGAGCTGTGCTGGGGGAGCAAGGACACCGAACTGGGCCGAAGGAAGCAGAAGGCCGAACCCTTGTCTCAGAGACGATCCAGTCCCAGCTTCACTTTGCGGGTCTGTGTTTATTCAGAAAGTGCGGTAGTTGTGTGCTGGGGAAGCGTACCTCGGTGTTTGTGTGACACAGACAGCTCATCCCTGTGGGTTCCATGCAAACTGCAGCAGCTAACAGCTCCGAACTGCAGCTGTGCATCTCCTGCTACCCCATCTGCTCCCATCCCTTGCCATGACACCCCTGTCCTCAGGCAGCTTTCGCACCCGTTCACCTCTCGCTGGAGCCTCCTGCACTCATCCTGCAGACAGATGCTCCGGGGCTGCCTTTCAGCAGGTCTGCGAGCGCCGTGAACCCGGCCTCAGCAGCGAGGGAACCGGTCACACGAACCGGCAAAGCCGCCTGGCGACTGCAGCTGTGGGCTCCGTGGTTGTTCCAGACATGCCCAAAAAGTCCCCCTGGTCTGTTTGTTCATGCTCACACCCCCCTGAACTGTGGTCACAGGACTGAGAAAGGGAAGATCAAAAGCGGGACGGGGCAGAGGAGTTTCCTTGCGCATTTGTGTCTTGACCATCCACCTCTGTGCAGCTGAATAATTTTGTTTCCTTTGAAACCCCTGATGGAAGACCCAGAACAGGCTGGAGGGTGGCAAACAGGCCATCACGAAGTTGTCTTACAACAGAATCACAGTCACTAAGGGTGGGAAAGCCCTCTAAGCTCATCCAGCCCAACCATCTAGTCCAACCTTTTCCACAGCCTCGTGGAAAAGAAAATAAGGGAAGTGAAAAAAAGGGCTGATGAGAAAGCAGAGCCTTCTGGGTCAGCAAGACGGAGGGATGTGCTGGGAGCTAGTGAGGTGGCGGAGCACCGGTGCTGCTGCTCACAGGCGGAAGGACGTGGGCTCCTTGGTGGGTGACAGGGAGGGAAGGCTGGTGTCCATCTCCCAGGGTGAGAAACCGGAGAGTGCAGCTGCCCACTGGGACAGGGGATAAAGCGCGCAGAGGAACGGAGGCTCTGGAGGCACCAGGCCTCAGGCCAGGCCAAGCCACCTGCCTGCCCTCCCCTCAGGACGCGGCCCTGGTGCTGCGCGGCATTGGTTACCGACAGCAGACGGGCTGAGGAGGGAGCGGCGGGGGG
>NW_010256051.1:0-29545 GCF_000690775.1 Eurypyga helias
GTGCCTGCAGCACTTGGGGCTGTGCCTGCAGCACTTGCTGCTGAGCAGATGAATCCGAGTCACTCTCATTGTCTTGAGGGCTAGGGATGCTGGGCGACGTGCTCCGGTTATCCTGGTCGATGTCTTTGGGATCACTGCTCCCTTCGTCATTGACGCTGCGGCTGTCAGAGCTCTCACCTTCACCCTCGCCCTCTGAGGGAGAGTTTGGCCTGCTGATCTCCTGCAGGGAGAGGGGGAAGAACAACCATCGTGCATGAGGAAACGGCACAAAAAACATCACCAGCGTGCCACAGGATGCAACCCGTGACACTAACACACACGCAAGCAACCACCCTTGGAACCTCAGGAGGCTTAGTACAGGCAACATAAATATCCAAAGGGAGGGTTCAAAGCCAATGGAGCTAGCCGACCCAGCACCAATGGGCACAAACTGCAACAGAGGAGGTTCTGCCTGAGCATTTGTGGGTGGACCAAGCAGTGGAACAGGTTGCCCAGAGAGGCTCTGGACTCTCCATCTTTGGAGATACTCAAAAGCCACCTGGACATGGTCCTGGGCAGTTGGCTCTAGGTGGCCCTGCTTGAGCAGAGGGGTGGACTGCACGACCCCCAGGTCTCTTCCAACTTCAACCATCCTGTGATGCTGTAATATGGAAAGCTCAGTACCAACATTCCCAAATCCTGTGCGCAGGGTGAACCTGCTCAGGTACACGGAGCTGAAAAGAGCCTAAAAGTATTCCAACTGTGCTTTGATATCATGAGATGATCTCCAGTGCTGGTCTTCCAAACTTGCCATGAAAAAAAAAAAGGAAAACCAAATTCCAATTAAAAAAAATTGGGGAGGGGAGAAAAAAAATCCAAGTACAGTCCTCTATGGTTGATATGAAAACAAACCAACAAAAATAAAGCTTTGGACTTAGCCCGTGTCATTCCACTGTCTCTCAACAGAAGGAACACATTACTGTACGGGTTGCTTTCCAGCCGCGGATTAAGTTACAATTTGCTGTGGCTTAAACTGATTTCATGTTTTTGGTTTGTCCCTGGGTTTGCACACACACTCCCCCCCACCTCCAAACCGTTCTCCTAAGAGAAAACACTCCTCTGTGGGACTCACTTGGGTCTTGGACTTTTTGGCATTGGACCTGTCAGGTTCCTCAGTGTCAGAAGCTGCTTTTTCCCGCTGCCTCTTGCAGTTCTTGAGCGGAGAAGACACCTCTTCTTTTATCTTCTGCCACAAATGAAGCAGAACAAGTTACCAGTGACGTAAATGCCACAGAAAATCGAGCATCTGCCAGCGCTACCATACTAGGCAGATGAGAAGGGTTCATTACGGAACAGGAGAGCTGACCAAAGGTTGGGATAGGCAGTATTTAACAACAATCCAATACGTATCTGCCCCTCTGTCCCATTACAGGTTGTAGGGGAGCCTGTTCTGGAGCTGCCGCTGTGTTCTGCCGTCTGCCAGGAGCCCTGCACCCTAGGTGGCCCTGCTTGAGCACAGGGGTGGACTACGAGGGTGACCAAGCAATGGAGCAGGTTGCCCAGAGAGGCAGCATCTTTGGAGATACTCTAACCTAACCTAATGCTCTAGCCACTCCTTCTGGAGGTCAAATTTAAGACAGAACCCAAAGTAGACTGCATTTTACTGTTTTGCACACAAACCCTGCCCACACTTCTGATACAAGCTAGTAGGAAGACGGAACATGGAGTAAAGCACTCCTCATCGAGCAGATGTGGTCTGGAGCTCTGAAAGCGAAGAATCAAGTCCAGCAGATGAACTGGCCCAGTGTACTCTCCGAATGGAGACCAACACCAGCTATCAACAGAGGATGGAGCAGGAATTTCAGCAGTAGACAGGCACGGTATAAGCCTCTTCCTACTACATGAAAGTCTTGCTTTACCTCCTGGTATTTTGGGAGGGATATTTTTATACCCACTCAAATGCAGGGCTAACAGCGAGTGGCTATGACAAAATTACCGCCTTCTTTCCTAGCCTGAGACAGCTTTATGCCTCACGTAATTACCTAACTTCAGATTTTGCTATGTTCTCAGTGTTCTCATGTGAAAACCTGCTCCACACTCCGGTTTAGACTCAGTGGGGTTTTTAGTAGTTTGTTTTTAACTTGCTACATTTCAATTCACAGTGCTTAATGGCAAGCCTTCCCGCTTCACCTGGCTTTGTTTCTTCAGTACTCTCTTGTAAAGGCACTTACTCGTCTAAAGAGACTAAACTGTCAGCTTGCTCTGAAATATCAAGCAAAGAAAAGAAAACCAGGAACGGAAGCAGTCTCAATTACTACATATTCATATTCCTTTGTAAACAGAGATTATGTACTGCTTTAAAAAATCCCCAAAACTGCCTACTTGTCTCAAATACAGCATTTCTGATCTGTATGACTTCTATGAGCCTAATGCTTGCATTTGCATCCAAAACTGAGGGATTAATGTATCAGGAGAGCAGTAAGGTCATGTGGGGATAGGTTAATGGTTTTTATCAGTACACATCCTCACGTACAGGAACAGAGGCATCCGTCAGATGCACCATTAAATTTTTTTGCTTATCCACACAAGTAGGAATTTCTAGGTCGCAGAGAGATTCCCTGGGCTCCAAGAATCCCCATCTCATTTATCTGACTGAAGAGGCCTCAGGTGCCCAGCCCTAATGGGAGAAAAGGGGAAAATGTTACCTTGGTAGACTTCTTCACCGAATCTGCCTTGCTGTCGTTACTGGAGGTGCTGGCAGCGCTAGGGGAGTTGCGGCCACTGGAACGGATGTCTTCGTTAATAGGTGAGGCTCTACCATCAGGGCTGGCTGGCTGCTTTTTACGACCACTACGTAGTGTAGACATCTGTTTAACAGAAATAAAAGTGTATCCAAGTCAGCATTGGTCAAAACATCTACTTTATTTTTTGTCTCTCAGCAGGGGCACGGATGGAGTGCTCCTAGGAGCTTGAAAGTATGAAAAACGAAGAGCATTTAGCATAGTTACCATTTTTTTCCCGAGCGCTCATCTGGACTTAAAAGTAGAAGGAGGCCAATCCTTAATTTGTCTACTTCAAACCATGAAATGCTGATGCCAACCTTGCCTGAGAGCATAGCCTCACAAGACATTTGAAAGAAATGATCATCATAAAGATCAGAAAGATGGGGAGAGGAAGGCAAGGAAAAGAAATGGATCTGCTGCTTTCTATCAGCCAAACCCCAAAGCAAACACGGAATTAACTCGGGCCGCTGTCAGAGTTCTCACGAGTGACTTGTGCACAGTAAGGCTCCCGGCATTTACCCCCCGGTAGAAACTCGGTGACGGAGCGCACTAACCATAGGAGCCAACGGCACTTTTCTGTACGGAAGAGATTTTAACTCCTGTAAAAGGAGGAGACCTCATGAAATGTAAATTTTTTAAAACTCTACCTTTAAAATGCGCCCAAGGGGCCACCTCTGCCAGGACCCAGCTGCAGGAAGGATACACACTAGTAAAAAAAATCCATCATGACACACTGGTCAAACACCCCTTATGATGACAGCCCACTGCCAGTCATTAAAAACATGGAAAGAACAACTCTGACTAGAACCTGCAGAAGAGACATTTCAGCTCCTTTTTCCAAAGGGCCTCAACCTCGGGGAATCTCACCCTCGCATACAGAAATGCAGCAGCAGGCACAAACCACAGGCAACCAGCAAGATGGAGAAGGCGTCGTTTCAGAAGTCTGAGGAGCTTTTTCCAGACCCCACCTCCTCTTTCCGGAAGAAGCTGCAACGCAAGGAGCGTTAAAGCTTACCGAGCCTCGACTCCGCCTTGTCCTCATGCTATGCTTTCCACTAAGTCCATCATCTTCCTCTTTGACAGGCTTAAACATAAAGGGTGGAGGGTCTACAGGCTTCTCAATGGGTGGCAGCTCTCCGTATTTCTTGAAGTGAATGCGACAATCGGTGCACAGTAAAATGTTTTCTCGGCCGCCGTGGTGCCAGTCCTTGGAGGCTTGGGGCAGAGAAAGCAACAGCTTAGAAACACACAGCAAGACACTCGACACAAACACACCGTGTTATTAAAAAAACCACACAGCTAGAAAAGTAGCTGCTTTTCTACAGGCACCAAAGTTGGAGACATTTCAAAAAAACCCCTTTGTCCCATTCCAGGCTTAGTCTGTGTCCCAGTGCACATCTTCAATATTCCATTTACAAACTACTTGTTTATTTAAGAAAATACAGCTTTGAAACCAAAAAGAAGCCTTATCTGCTCTACCTGGGAGCTAATAGGCAGCTATTATTCTCCAAAACTCTGGTTTCTTAAAGTGAAGTGAGCTATGAACTTCTGATTCCCCTCCCTATTTTGGGGCTCACATTCCCATGCCGTTCACGTACCCAAACATCAGCCAACCTTCAGGAATGAGGCTGCTGCAGAGACTTGGTGCAGCGTAAAAGAAGTTTTGTGTGAGGCAGTCACAGTCCAATACCGATTTGCTGTGTCACAAACGGACTATACAGGTTATGGATTATGTAGATTTTTTCCTGGATAAATGTCTACCTCTGGGGACCCTGCTCTGCCACCGCAATACTAATCTGCACTGGCAAGCCATGATTAACTCTGCCAGGGATGCTGCCCATTTCAGCTGACTCAACCCCAGGTTTTCTGGGCAGCCATGCATGTGCACAAACTGCTCCTGGCTGAAAGAACCCGCCTTGCGCAGGCGGCAGGAGAAGGGAGAGAAACGCAGCAACGGGTCGGGCGCGTACTGGTTGTGAAGCAGTGACGACAGGCGTAGCCCTTCAGCTCCTGTTCGCTGTCCTCGCTGTCAAAGTCATCCTCACTGGCCGAGCTCAAGTCCACTGAGTGAGTGAAGAACAAGGGAAGAAGAGAAAAATGGAAAAGAAGAACTCAGCAGGATTTTCTATTTCCTTCTACCTGGCTAAAATAACCATTAATAATATTCTCACATCAATTTTGACTTCCTACGATCACTGTTATTTCCCATTCTGCAACCTAAGCAAGACCAGACCTGATCCATTTCCAGACAAAAGGAGGATTCCCGGAATGCTACAAGTGATACAATTCACAGAACTTTTGGTTCAGTTCACGGGACTTTTCCAATTAAGCTGCCAATCAAATACTTCGATAGACAGGCTGTGTTCCAAAAGCAGTTTTCAAGAGAAAAGGGGTTTGTGTCTCTAGAACCTGGTCAAACTTAAACCCAAGTATTCTCTACTTAAATCCTACTTTACTGGATTCCACGGACAGATACTGCGGTGGCTCTTCTGGTTTTTATTGTTTCTAGACTTCATCTCCTAAACACCCTGGGGACTGCTGCCATCCTCTGTCAGGGGCTATATTTAATTCAAGAGCCAGATATGTTTTGTGGGCAGAAGAAACAACGCTTGCATGTAACGTACCTGTTAGAAAACAGGCCGTGATTTGTTTGGATGAGAGATACTACAAGGATACTACCAGCTTTCCCATTCTTACTGCAAGCCTCCCTAAGAGTTTTAACCTGTGGCAAACTTGCCTTTGTCTTACAAGAACGTCATGTTTCGAGGACATGGAAAGGGTCACTGTCCTTTGTGGCAAGCAGTATGTATCGCCAATTAGCCAATTCCAAGGCTCTGAGCTAAAAAGCACCACCCAGACCACTGAAAACCTGCAGACATCCTAAGAACTGCAATAATAAAAACTGTATCTTACTTCATCTTCTAGAACAACTGGGGAGTACATCTCTTCTTACTGAGAGCACTGCATTTTTTCTAGCGCTACCACTATAGATTCACAACGTAACAGGTCCGTGGCTTGTCACAAGCAGAAAGCCCTGTGGCTTCTTTTGTTCACACCCTTAATCAGAAAGTCCTTGATGCCAGAATACTGTTTTCCTCAAGGTTCCAAGAGGCTATTTTGCACGATATGCAGGTTACAGAGCGAGAGGGATCCTACCGTACTTTCCATCCACTTATTACCCTCCAAATTAACACAGGGCACAGCTGTAACTTCTGCAGTAACTCTGGCAGGTGTTTAAATCCTGACTGCAAAACTGACACCAGTCTACAACTTGCCTGCTTTTTTAACTGCACTGATTTTCATCTCATCCTGCAGTCAGATCCATATGGATGGGTCCTTCCAGCCATAGGTACTCATTTGAAGTGCTGACTATCTTGGATCGACCTATAGAATTTAGATCCTCACTTCTCGTGCATGCAGAAATTGGCAATAAATCCTACCAATTTCAGCAAGGAAAAGCTGATTGCCCTTCCTTACTTAACACCCTCTCCAGGATTCTGTCCTGTCTGCTCACCACATCCTCAACCTCTCCCACATTAAGGGTCTGCCAATTTCTGCCTTCCACACAGTGCCCTTCCTTCAGAAGGCAGGTGAAACGTGCTGGGTTTAGTCCACAGTAAGGCTTAAAACTCAGGTACCGTAAGCCTTTTACACAAGGGTGACAGTTGATCTGTCCACATGGACACGACTGATCATAACCCTTCGCAGTGCAGCACGTGTCACTGGTATGGGTCATCCTTCTTGTTTTAGACACTTCTGCTTCAGTCAAGGCCAAAGTTCTTCCAAGGTGCATTAAGATCCAACAAGTGGTGGCCACAGCAGAGAGACGGAGATCAAGCAGAAGGTATGGGACACCAAGCAAGGATGAAAAGGACTTCCTTCCAAAGGGACAAAGGACTTCCTCCTTTTTGCATTTTCTAACTCCCACTACTGCAATAAGCCTGGAGAAAATGCAGCACAAACCCAAGGAAGGAGTAGGGAAACGCAGTACCAGGGAGATGTTTCCATCCTTACAGGATGCTTTTATGTTTAAGAACTGCACAAAGCACTTGGTGATCAAAGACGCCTACCGCATTCCAGCATAATGGTATGGGAACAGGAGAGGGCAACTGCCTGAACTCCATTTCCTTCACCCACTTGGAGGTACAGCACCATCACATTACTGTTGCTGCCTGCATCTAAACAAAGATAAATGCATTGCTTTTAGCTTCCACTTACAGAATTCACTGGAGGGGGGCCTGGAGGGAGTGTTGACTGGAGTGGAAGCAGTTCGAGTTTTAATTCTCCGAAACACAGCCTGTCTCCGATGCCTACGGTGGGCTCGAGAACTCGCTGCTTCAGGGGTTTTCTTCCAATAGTAATAGAAGGTGATTAGTTCTCCCTGCAAATACAGAAGGAGCATGTTAGAGGGGCATGCAAATCTGGCTCGTCAGCTTTTCTCCTCTCTTTCGCTCTCTGTGTGCGTGCACGTGTATTTCTGCAGGCAGCTTCATGATGTAGTTCAGCCAGACAAAAGAATTCTTTAGATAAGGCAGGGGGAAAAAAAAAAATCCTCATTATTTTTTGTTTGCTTTTGCAGGGGAGGAACAGCAGCAAATGCCTTCTCACTCCTCTCCTCCTCTGCTAGAAGAGAGGTTGGTAGCATGTCTCAGCAACTGGAAGGGGCTGCCCTTGCCTTGCTGGCAGCTCTGCACCCGGAGAGGTCTGTCAGAACAAAGAGCTGGTAGGTGCTAGGAATTCTCTGGTGTTTACAGAAGGAATAAGGATCAATTCAAACCCATACTGCCACTTTGTCAACCGACATCCTGCGTACTGTTTAGCTATTCCTGTTTAAGAAGCTGAAAGTTAGAATAAAAGTGCTCAACGAGAAGTCTATAACCATAACTCAACCCTACTGCAGTAAATTGTGTTTTAATTTGAATACATATGCCCCCATCTAAATTAATTAAGCAGTTAAAAGAACACACCTAGAGAATGAGGGATAATTCCACAGCATAATGAACCTGGCTTCCATTCAAAAACCGGAGCAGCTGCCACTCAAAGGAGCGGATGTAATGCCGAACTGAGGAACAGCATGTGGTTTTAATCTCTTTTCTCTTACTTTGAAACCCCATCACTTCCTGGCGACTTGTCTGCCTCTAAGGTACAAGGTGTTGTCTCTTTCAAGTCGCGGGAGAGAAAAACGGAGAAGTTCTAACCAGCCCCTTGAAAAAAATCAACATCAGAACAAACATACCTGAATGGCCCACAAAAAGGGTTGCTTTGAACTGCGTTTTATGCGATCAAATAACAACCTCAGCCCGCTCCCTCCGTGGGGAAATCCGGCAGCCTGTGCTCAGGGCAGAGCACTCCAGTTAACTCTAATAAAGACACACCCTTAATCCAGATTCTCCCAAGGGCCTCCAACCAGCAATTACAGCCGTAACTAACATCTGTACCGCTGAAACACTTGAAAGACAAAAGGAGGATGTTGTTCTAGACATTAACTGCTGACATTTAAGGCACTTAGGAATTTTACCAATGCTTAATTTAAAAATAGAAACACCAGAAAATGGCACCACCACAACTTTGATCTCGGGTGATAATGTAGATGCATCTTTAATCTGTGCTGCTACAGAGTGGGATTGATGCTGCTCATCTCCACCACAGACCTGAACGATACTCACACCACGCCGGACTCAGTGATACTCGGTGAGGAGGAAGAATGAGCAAGCGTGCAAAATTCGTCGTTACCTACCACTCTGACGAAAAAAAGCCCTACTAAAAAAAAAAAGATAAATAACTCTTTGCCAAAGAGCATGTAAAATGGAAAAGGGTGCAGGCTAGCGATGAGCATCGCAGCTCAGTCAGACCTGGGCAGAACACGGAGCCCCGAGGCCCAGCAGCCCGCCCTGCTGCCGCCTGCTCAACCGCACGTGTTTGCTCTAGCAGGAACATTTTACTTTGGGTCCATTAAGTGGGCTCAAAGTCCATCTGGCAGAACTGTTTGTCAAACTGAGGAGATGACCCGTGCCAGGAGGCGGGCAAAGCTCTGCAGAAAGCCTTATGCAATGCTTTTCAGCGGTAGAAAGTCTCTCGCAAATGAAACCAGCCACATTTTGGCTATAAATCCATTTACACCAAATCCGAGGCGTCAGCACCGAGGAGCAAGTGAGTAAATCCCATGTCTCTATGTCAGTGAATTAACGTGGCCTCTGACATACGGCAACAGCAGAGCAAACCAACCTGTTTTCCTCCCACCATAAAATAGGAAATGGGAACCTATTTGAGCTCTGTTTGCACACTGCAAATGCATCAGGTCCCACGGGAAATTTAACAATTTATACATCATAAACCAAACTTTTAAAAAAGAAATGGTGCATGTTTATGAAAGTTACTAACTTCGTCATCGTAATGCCTTTTTTTGACACCCTCCTCAAACTGCAGTCACAACTGCCAGCAGATAAAGATGAGCTAGTAGTTTTTCCCCACCTATGAAATCTGGATGGATTAGAGGACTAGAAAATGTACAGAATGTACTTCAAATTCACCGTCAGACTGCACAGCTACGTGACTCAGTAAGTGACTCAACTTCCCGACGAAGATGGAGAAGTAGCAGCCCAAGAGGAAGCGTGCACAGAGCGCATTAGCGTTACGTACGTACACACAGGTTGGACATGTACTACGCTGAAAACATTCCACGCCGGATCTTATTAGCCGCCTGGCCATCTAATATTATATTGTCTACCGAAGGGATTAAATGCAGGAGTGGAGCGAGCCTGGAAGGATTAGAAGGAGCCGGCTGGCGACTGCACGGGTGGCAGAAGCTGGAGCACAAAGGAATAAGTCAGGAAAGCTTTGGTTCTACAAACAGGGAATAAAACCAGCTTCCAGCTTCACTGCAAGCAAAGTCAAATGAACGTTAATCAAACATGCACAGTGTGTGCTGCCGAAACCCATCGCACATAAATTCAGGGAACAAAAGCTGTTGCAGAAATCAATAGCCTACTGAAACATTAACACAGGCAAGCATTGATCAAAAGACCCTTTTACAAAAGGCAGCCTTGCAAATTAGCTGCTGGTTTTGCTTGCAAGCAAACAGAAAAGCACAAACACTGCTGACATGAATGGCCTGTAATGATCATTTTGTTCCTGGTGATCTCACCTCACCTCACCACAAGGTCTCGCAGTCAACACATCCCACATCTCTGCGCCGTAATTGCGAGCGGCGTGATGAAGGGAGGCAGGCTGGTGCGGGCTGGCTGGGGGAGGGCTGAGAGCAGCTGCTCGGAATCCCATTTTCTGGGTAGCAGGTCTGCAGCCAGGGGAACAATCCTGACCCAACCACCTTGCACGTCTCACTGGAAGCGATTTGTGCCAGGACCTGAGTATTGCTAGCAACATACACAGTAAAGTCACACGAGGTACAGCACCCTGGACCAATGATCCTTCGCTGCATCTTTACACTTGTTCAACTGGAGCAACACCTCCCTCGTTTCCAAACTTCAGAGATTAATGAAGGAAGGGGTGAGACCATCGAAGCAACTACGACTTGTGGTGAGGTGTCTGGCTGATGGTGGAAGAGAAACTCAAGGATGGAAACCAAGTTCAGGGAGGGCTGAACCTGCTGCTTGAAACAGTCGTCCGTTACTCTCTAATCCAGTTTGGTGGCCTGAAGCACACAGACCATCTTAAGTCGGGAGGAGACTGTCTCCTTCCGCATTAAGTGCCATCCAACCTCTTCTGCCATCCTCTTCCCTTCCCTGCACCCAATAACACGCTCTTCTAAGTTTTGGAACCGCCGATAAAACAGGCACTAACAGCCACTGCAAAGGCTCACGATGAAACCCTGAGCTGCAGTGATGCACGACCCAGCTCATCGCCACCTCAGACGCGAAGGAGCGGAACTTCAGGTGGCTGTGCACGCGCAGTGACCCGCAACGCACGCGCGAACGAGCAACCTGAGCGTCCAGCGAAGCAGTCCTGCAAAGCACACGCCAAACCACGCTTAGCCAAGCCACAGGAGAGCAGCTGTAACGTGCCGGCTGTTGGGTGGTAATACAGTCGGTACTTTCAGGCAACTGTCCAGCAGGAAAGGTTTCCACGTCCAAATCGTTGCTTCCTTCACCAGAACTGTTAAGGGGATGCCTCCCGTCTCTGACATCCACCTCATTTCTCAGCCCCAAAGATACTGATGGTGCCGATGTACACCCAACAATAAACCCAACAGGTCAGGAGGAAAGTCCCAGTAAAGTGACGCACAAGCCTGCTCCCACACCACCCCTCAAATGAGCGGCTCCAATTCCTGTCCTATGCCACATCCGAGAAAGATGGACTCTGTATTAGTGCCCTCCCAGACCAATTCCATCAGGGAACACTTTTTCCACCAGTGTGGGGAGAATTCCTTGGGCCTGCAAGGAAGCTGGGGGAGGGGGATTTTTTCCAAGGGTCTGTAGTGACAGGACAAGGGGTAATGGGTTTAAACTGAAAGTGGGGAGATTTAGATTAGACATCAGGAAGAAATTCTTCCTGGAGAGAGTGGGGAGGCACTGGGACAGGTTGCCCAGAGAAGCTGTGGATGCCCCATCCCTGGAAATGTCCAAGGCCAGGCTGGATGAGGCTTGGAGCAACCTGGTCTAGTGGAAGGTGTCCCTGCCCATGGCAGGGGGTGGGACTGGATGATCTTTAAGGTCCCTTCCAACCCAGTCTGTGATTCTAAGATCAATTTCTCCCCCAATCTTCTTAGCAGTTCACAGTAACAGCCTCACCTCCACCTGACGTCACCTCTCCTTTCTGCAAACATCACTCTGTTTTTCTGTAACATCTAATTAACTGTCCCTAGCGATTTATCCAACACACAGACAGCAAAATGAGAAGCACTGTTCAAGCTTTTGATGCCACCTTTCCTCCAGAACACCGCCTTTCCTGCTACTGAAGTTTCACAAGACAGAGGGGATACCTTCTCCTCCGAAACCCATCCTTCAGCTTCCATCAATTTGGACATACCTGGGGAGCTCCCAACTCCTCAAACCCCTTGCCTTCTCCTGCCAAGGCCATGTCACCCTGTGCTGTACGTACAGAGGAAAAAAGTCACGCTCCATCTCCCATCAGCTCTGTCCTGGGGATTACTTTAAAGAGGAAGAAACGGTTCGGACCCGCTCCTGCAGGGGCGGGCAGCGGTGACACTGCCACTCAGCTCCGGGGGCTGAGCCGACGAGAGTCTGATGGTGCCCAGGAGCCACATCCTCCCCAGCACTCCCGCTCACATCCCACAGGCCATCCATGTGTGTTAGGAGAGCACTTCCTTGGCGTGTGGCCCCTCTCCCTTACCTCTCCCACTGCTCTCACCCCTGGTTTCTTTGCAGTCCAAACCCACCAGGACAGGCCATTATGACTCTTCCAAACCCTGACCAGACCAGTAGGTGCTGCATGCCCTGGTTCCTCACTTCTTATCAGCAGTTTTTCAAGCCAAGCTGTGTCCCGTGTTTGTGTTTAGTCTTGCCTTAGGTAAAGGGAGGATTAACGCTGGGTGTGCATTTCTGGATTAGAGAGGTTTTGACAGCCCTGCTGCTGCAGAACTGCTCCTGTGGAAGCCAATCACGGGACGCATCAACTTACCTTCAAGTATCAGTTATGGTATAACAGTGAGCAAACACAATAATTGCTGTTTAATTTCCCCAGAGCCTAGCTCTGCTGGGGGTAGGGGGAAAATCTAAAATCATGGGGGAGGGGAGTAACTTTACAGTAATTAAACAGAAAAGGTAAATGACAACCCTCCGCAGTGGCTATAAACCAGTCATGGCAGACCGAAGGGGAACAGATTGTCCAGCTGTGGCCTTAATGAATTCACAATCTTTCTGGAACGCATCAAGATTTTATTAAGTCAACTCAATTTAGCTAATGCTCCCTATTTAAAGTCCTCTGGTAAAAACGCTGTCTCCTCAGCTCCCTCCTTCACCAAATCCCCTGGCTTTAAGAGCCTCGGTTGCAGCATCTGCTCCAACGCCTGCAAGCCACCGGGCACGCCAAGAACAGGGACTACCCATGCAGTTCTGCGTAACGGGAGCTTCCCAGCACACACCTTCAGTACAGAGCAGCGTATGGCTGGCTGTCATCCCCCCTGCTGCTTCCCGAAACTTTACAGAACCACCCGGAATACTGCCGTGCACTGTTAGACCGGGAGACAAGACTGAAGGTATCGGTCCCTCCCACCACACGCACCTCCACACCCAAAAGGTGCTGATGCAAGAGGCAGAGGTGTGTGCAAACAGGCCAGTGCAGTCATGCCACAGATCCTCCGACCTCAGCAGCACTGCCTAACACCGAGGAAGGAGCGGCACAGCAACCGGAGGCCACTGCATGGCTCCTTCTCATCAGGAGCCCATATCCAGAAAATTTGGAACTCTTGTCTCCATCTAAACAAGTTGAAGTACTAAAAAAAATGCAGCAGGAAAGAGAAATAAACAGCTGCGTGCGGCTCAAAAGAGTTGAACCTGGGCTTTTTTATATTTTCAGTTTGGTCTACATGCCTCAGCCAACTATGACAAATAGGTTTGCAGATGCTCTAATTAAGCAGTAAGTCTCAGCAGCTTGTTCAGTAGCGTTGATTAATGCTCACCTTGGGTGCACAGGAACACGGCATAATCTAAAACATTACTGAAATTTTAAGAGAGGCTTTTAAAAACCCAGCGATATTTTACTAACACTACAAAAAACCCCATTAAAAATCGTGGGACGCTCCCTAAGGAATATCCTGCCGGCCTCTCCGTTCTCTAGCATATTTTAAAAGTACAGGCATTTGATCCAGCAGCTCCTCTAGCCATCTATTATCTTCCGGATGGTGGGACAGCCTTCTCTCCCTGGTCTCTGCTAAGAACTCTACCTACAGTTTTAGGATAAGATCGGCCACCCTAATTCCTGGTTTCCTTGTTCTGCGAACAGCAAGGGAAGCTAGGCTTTTGCTTTTATCCCAAACTCCTGGCAGAACACGCTGGCCAAGCAGGAACCAAAAGCAGACAGGTATTTAAGAAACCCAGGCCAACTCCTTGGTTCTTTATGCCACCAATTTACTCCTGATACACAACAGTCACAGCATTTCCTGGGAACCCGGCTGAGGCTCCATCTGTATGTTCTAGATTTCACTGTGTTTTGGAAAAAACCCTGCGATCGGATACAGCCTTACGCTTTCCCATCGCTTCTGCTACACGAGCACCGCTGCCCCGCTCAGTCCTCTGCGGGGGAAGAGCGAGCTTCCACCTCCCACAAACGACACCTTTGTTTTAGATAGCTGACACAGGCCTGGGATAGACAGGTCATTAGAGAACTGCGTCACTCCTGACAGGGCTGGAACAAGCGTGGAACGTGAAGATCTTGCTCCGAAGTTCCTCAGGCAGTCAAGAGACAAGAAGAATTTCTTTTTTCCCATTACCTAAACACCCAGACCCCACTTGTAATTCTCCTGAGAGGATGTATTTGCCCTCCTTCACAAATAATTCAAAAACCCCAAACCCTAACAGGGGAGTGCAAACTAAACCCACTCTTACAACACAATTATGCGTGGGAACTGGAAGTGGCGAGAGCAAGCAGTGGAATCAGGAGCAGAAAGGAGTCAGTGAACAGGGCCTGCAAAGCAGGGAGAAAGCAGGCAAGAAATACACAAGACAGGATGTAAATAACCTCTCACCTGACACAAACATCCATCTGCAGCAACACAGGAACACTCAGCCACTGGAGAGCATCTGCCACTTGATGACAAAGCCATCAAGTATTTACCAATTAAGTCTCAGCACATCCTTCAGAAGTTTTATAGTGCACAGAAACAAAGAAAAAGATTCATAAACTGGCCCAGATCAACCCTGTGTGAAAAGGACAATGGTACTGATTAACCTCAGCCTACGTGAGCAGCTCTGCCAGTGACAGTCAGGCTCTAAAATTCCTCCATAATTCAAAGCCAGGCGTAGGAGTTGGGTTTGTCCATCCTTATTAAGCAAGGCACCGGCTGGCTGATCCTCAACAGTTCCGCTTTCCTTCCGCCCTCCACACACACTGCTTTTTTCTTTCAACGGGATATTCCTGTTTCATTCCTACCCCTCGACTGTAAGGTTGCAGCAAACCGCAGAGCCATCTCTGTGTTGTTGTCTGCAGCCTGAAAAACACACCAGTAACACGTCTCTGTGCCACTCTAACTCAATTTTCGTGTAGTTCATTTGCTAACCTTCGCCAGTGCTTGTAATTAAGTTGCATATAGTGGTAGGAAATAAGATTATTAGCAAGAGTAAGTTCCATAATATGCTCTCTGTTCCATGCAAACTATTCTGTTTCTTCTTTTCCCCCTCGTTTTTAAGGATTTAAGCACCAGCTTTAAGAGTTCTGCAAAAACAAACAGCATGCTAGCACATTGTTTTAGACCGCAGCCAGTTACAGCTGCCGACCCTCTCTCCGGCTGCACGTCATGCCAGAATGAAAAGAAAGCTTTTGTAATTAAGGCTTCTTCCTCCAGAGACTCCTCTTTGTTAATCAACAGAATTCCTAATCCCCACAGGAACTTGCAGACTGTTGGCTGCATCCATTATTAATTATTAGAGCCTATCTTTAATAGTGACAGTTTTGGTTCCCCAGGACTGCGTAACCGCTGCCACCCGGTGCGTCCCTCGGGGACCTCCGCCGCTCCATCGATTAAGAGGTTATCAAAACAGCTGAAGAGTTAAGAACCTGCTTGCCTTACACACACTTGTCAGGGTTTTCTTTTCTACTCATCTCCCCCTTGCAACTCACACAAGCAAAACTTCCGAGGTTGGAAATCCCGATCTGACTGACCACTGGTAGCTACTCTCCACCCCGCTCCTCTCCGAAGCTTGCCCTTCCCTTCTGCCAGTCTCCACCACAGCTGCCCCATTCCAGCCTTTTCCCTCTTCCCCTCACATCTCCATGCCCAACACGCTACCCCTCACATAGCGCACGCGGACCAGGTGAGTCAAACACAACCTAGTTCCGAGGAACAGGCACAAAATACTTTTACAAAGATGGAGAAGCTCGCATTTTCTTGAACTGGCAACTCACTCCATTTTACAACCTATCTAAAAGTCCAGGGATTCAAAGGTGTTTCATGCAACGCCTTTCCCTGCCAGCCTCTTGTTAACCAAGTTCTCAATCCTGGAGCTACACGAGGGGAAAACGGAGAGTGGGATAAACACCAAGATAAATTAATTGCAAGGTATTCAGAAAAGCTTTCAGAGCAGAGCTCACAACAGCCTGCACTGGATCATGTCTTTCCCCCTTCGTGCACGCTTTTCCATCAATTCCACTGACACAAAATTTAGCAGCACAATCCAAGGAATAGGCTTTTCTCAATGAAGATGCCAAGTACCGATGCATCATCCCTTCAACTGCGCTTCCCTTCTGTACCCGCTCAGTAATTAAGTTTCTTGGTTGCATGCTGCTGGAGTCGAGGTGTGGGACAAAAACCCATTTCGTTGCTACTGGCTACATCACGACGGTCCCTGCACCAAATCACGTTTCCACCGTTCAAAGCAAAGGTCCTGGTGGTGGTTCACGTGGGTGCGTACGAGAGGAGCCAGCCGTAAAGCGGTTAAAACTACCCCACTGCATCCCGTCAACATGCTTCTATTTATCTGCCCTTCATTACAGGCACAATCTTATTATCTCTGCACATCCTCAAAGCGACAGCCGTCAGGGTCACCCTATAAAATATACGTTGGCACTGTTACATCTAATGACTGGAGCGAGAAGAAAAACGGAGGATGGGAGGAGCGGAATACCGCAGGACGTTTTAAAGGGATCATCAGTTATATCTATGCGTTTCCTGAGGTGATAATTGAATGACGGTGGCTGGGGGGAAATCCATTTCTGAGCCTGGGAAAAGACTGCTCAGAAAAAACCGTTTTCGTAGCACCACCGTGTAATGGCTGCCAGAAAATGAAAAAGGTTCCTTCCACCCCAGCAGTTCCTCTGTTTTATGGATTTTATACAGGCGCCGAAAATTGTATCAAGTACAATCAGCTATTCCAACCAAGCATAAAATATTGACAGACTTTGGTAATTTCATCCCAAGTAGACTACTGTCTGTTGTGGTTTGCATGTCAGCTTTAATTAATTTAAACGAAAGACTGATTTGGGTATGTGCGTGCGTGTGCAGGAAGCGACATTCCAGGAACAAGGACAGCAGCATTTGCTACTTTCGTAATTTTCGTTTAAACAAAGAATTAAAAACTTAATTCTACTGTTCAGCAGTGAACTTAATCCCCCTGCATTTCGGTAAGATATACATATGCTAATTCTGAAATCAGGCCTGCAGTTACCGAAGTTTTACTACTTGTAAAGTATTTTAATTACTGCACGATGACAATTTGCAAACGGAATCAAACCAGGCTTACCAAAACATGCCCCGTGCTCTAACTGTTGGCCCTATTTGTTCTGTGAGTTGACTGCTTCAGAGCAGTAACACAAGTGGGTACTTACAGCAACTCACTTCCAGTTAATTGTCACTCAGAATCAATACCCTGCACTACTGCCACACTCCACTGGATGCCTCGGGCTCGCCGGAGTGACACTGGCACACAACTGAGGGATGACAGAAAGCACTGACTGAGCTTGTCACAACTGGAAAGGTTTCCAGTTCCAGTTTTCTCCCACTGCAATACTGGGGAGGGGCAGTAAAATACCCCTCACGCATTCACGCTCCTCATTAGCTGAAACAGATAACCATAACCTAGCTCAGCAAATTCCCCTTCTGTTCAGCTGAAATTTAGGCAGTGATCAGATGGCATTTCACGGGTGTGAAAAGACCATTTCGGATGGGTAAGCGCTGACACCTCGCTGAGCAAGTTCCTGGCTCAACTCACCTGAGAAGACACCAGTGTCTCACGTTTAAAGAAGAAGCTCCTAGTGATCTTTCCAGCTCCAGTTTAAAAGCCGTCTATTAGTCCATGAGCAGGCAAGCCTTTTGGGTCGAACTGACACTATTCAGCACCTCTGGGGCACACTGGATGGTTTGGAAGAAAGTTCCAATCCCCAAGCCACTGCAGCTTCTCTGTCACAGTCAAATGTGTAAATCCTATGACTGGTTACAGGCCACCAAGGATCATCTTCCCGTTAACTCCAGCTGGCTTTTGTTGGTTTCTTTGTATGAAACTGCCTCATGCCTTCCCCAGGTTATGTGAGAATATATTATATCACCTGGTTTCCAAACAAATCTGCTTCCTGCCATAATCTACTATTGGAATCTGACACCATTCTCCATAGGATTTCATCCCCGTGACGTCAGATAGGTTTTTGCCCCCCTTATTCCTTTGGAGAGTGGGCTTTTGCCCATACTCAAATACTCATACCCTGCACTGTGCTCTGCAATCCTAGCCCCTTTCTCCCCTGGGCAGGACACGGTCACTGTGCAGACACATGATCACAAAAACAAGGAAACAGAACTGCTCCAATCAGCAAGCAAATGGAAATTCTGAAAGTTTGACCAGATTTTCCTGTTTCAAACGGGCAAGAGGCACTGAAAGGTAAGGGATCAGCCGTGTGTTTCTCAAACGTCACATTCTGGAACTGCTTTTGGTTAAATACAGAAATCAGAATCGAAGGTCCACCGAGTTCCGAGACAACCGCCAGCAACGCAACGTCACACCAGCAGCGCCGTTTCAGACTGCCGATGCGTCTGCGCGCCGGCCCGCATTCCACACTTCCACGGAACAGATGCTTGATGTTTTCCAGCCACATCTGTGAAGCATCACACAAAGCCTGGCTTGTCAGATGGACGCGTGACCCCCTCCCTTCCCTTTGCAGCTCGTGACATGCACAGGAGCTCTGGGGGTTTAATGGCTTGTTATAAAGTCACGTTAAAAACAACAGCCTTCAGAAAACGCTGAAAATTACACAAGAGGCAACAAACCTCATCAAATAATCCTCACTGCTAACGAGGAAAGTGAAGACGCAATCGCCTCGAAGGAGAAAAAAAAATTTCCAGCCCCTTTTTATTGCAGCTCTAACCCCAAACTCCTCACAACTGGTTATTCCATGAGGAAAACTATCAACCTCCCTGATTCCACGCTGAAGACAGCTAGAATTTGACCTCTTCATAAAAATCTCTACCACAGGATGTCCCACACCTGGAGAGTATCAAAGAAACTCCTACAACCAACCAGGCTTATCGCCCAAAACCTCACTCGCACACTGCAGACGCCGGTTTAAGGATGGGCTCCTGCCCTGCTATCCGGTCCGAGTTATGGACACAGCAACAAACTTGCCAAAACTCCCAGACAGACATCCCTGTCGTTACGCCTTGATTTTAAACAGACTTGGTTTCCCTCAGATCTGAGTCCGGAACAGCTGTTTTCCTTTTACTGCTCTCCAAGAACATTTCTCTGAAGCAGTAGACTTTCTAGACGAAGCACCGGGGGTTGCGGGGTACTTGGGTCTTTTCCTGTTGATCAGAGCAAGATAGGGGAAGAGGAACATTGAAGCAGGACATCAAGTAACAACCCCCACCCAACCACCCCACAAAAGAACTGCCACGTAAGCTGCTTATCCCCGTTATTGTTGCTTCCCTCCAGCCTCAAATTCCTTCTGTCAGGAAAAAAATCCTTCGCAAGCAAAATTGAACTACAAGACAGTGGTAAGAGCTGTAAAGCAGTATTAGAAAGACCAATTCATTTAATTTACTGTAATACCTATGCAGTGAGCTCAAAAGTGAAAGAAAAAGGGCTAATTCTTCACAGCTCTGTTCCACCTTGGTATCTCCAGCAAGCATTAATCCTAGCTGTTCCCTTGGAAAGGGAATGTGTTCCCCACTTCACAATTAGGGATAAGGGAGGAAAAAAAAAAAAAAAAAAACACTGGTAATTTGGGGCAATACCTGGGGCTCCCGAGCTCTACAGGGAGTTCAGAGGTGAAACTCTGCCATTCACCCTGTCCCCCTGTGCATGGCCCGCACCCACGGTGGGGGGCTGGACCGGTGATAGAGCTGCCACAGCTCATTTTACAAAGCGTGGACAATCAGAACGTCACCGGTTTCACTTTACACCGTCACCTGCGATGAAACAGCGGGCTTGTTTTTACCTTCCTGCCATGGTCGCTACAGGGATGCTCGGACAGACCACCAGAAGGAACACACCCCAAGAGCTGGGAGGCACACCCCAGGCCAGCTAACTTGACGGCTATTTGGCACAAACTGGGCAAATTTCAGGTTCTGCCCCATCGGATGACACACAGCAGCTGCAGCATCAGGAAAGGCATCGGATCTCTGGCTCTGTGCAGCACGTGTTACAGAGAACCTCCGTGTGCAGGTATCCAGCGGGGAGGGGGAAGGCCCAGTGCAGCAGAAGGGCAGTAACGGCAACAGGACAAATGGCTGCAGAACTTAGGAGTTTTAATACAAAGTTTGATCCGTTCATGAAAGGGATTTGAGAGACGGTTGCCTGTGACAACACAACTTGACATTCAGCGATCCCCCCCGGCCTGTTCTGGCCCTGCATTCTTACACCAGAGGACAAAAAAAACCTGCAGCCCCCAGGAAACGTGCCAAGCACGGGCACTGACCTATCATACAGCCAGGCTGCCGCTGAGGTAACGCTTCCTCACAGCAGTCTGACGAGCTGCCTTTCTGCTTTCCTGAGACACCTCTCTACATTTCACTTTACTACCCAAAAAAGCTGGATTCCCTCATGTGAACAAGGTCAGCTTTACGTATGGGCCTTGTGTTGTCTCTACCTCCCCTCCCGAGTTCTTCTGCAAGGGAAGCAGAGATTGAGGCAGTTCCTGATAGAGGAATAAAATGGCATTTTTACCCAGTCAGCAATCTCCCAAAGGTTAAAATGAAGACTGCTTCCTTGTACAGCTGCATCAGACACGAAAAACAGCATAACCGATTCTCCCCACGACGCCGGGCACCACGCTTCACCCGACTCCCACCCTCGCCCGCCGCTGCACAGACCCGCTTCTCATTACCGGTTCATAAACACTGAAGAGTCTCATTCCAGCTGCATCAATAAGAGCTCAGAAACTCGTGCTTATTACAGCTGGACTACGCCAGCACGCCTTGGAAACGCAGCGACCGACCGATGGGGTGTTCCAAAGGCAGGGAATATTACACCATTTATTCCCTACCGCCGCGTCTGACAGTCGCAGCACGCTGATGCCTACCACTAGGCAGCGTGAGTGATCATTTTAATTAGCGGCTGGTATTCAACACGGCAACCAAGGTGTCAGAAACAGAAAGGGAACCACTTGTAATCGAGAACTTCAAAACAACAAGAAAAAAGAGGGTATAGCAATCCTTGTCGGCCTCCTCGGCGAGAAAGCGAAGCCTACCAGTATACATTTATACTTGAGTGCCTCTTAAAAGGCTACTGCATTATTGATACGCCACAGCCACCAAGCTTCTGACACTGCTGGAACATGAATCTTTACAAGTTTACCAGAGGGCAACCTATGCACTGCACTGTTTGTAAACAAAACTCCTCACAGAAATTTCTGGAGTGCTGCGTCCAGCTGTGGAGCCCTCAATATCAGAAGGATATTGACCACTTGGAGCGAGTCCAGAGGAGGCCACGAAGATGCTCAGAGGGCCGGAGCCCCTCTGCTATGATGAAAGGCTGCAAGAATTGGGCTTGTTCAGCCTGGAGAAGCGGAGGCTCCGAGGAGACCTCATTGCAGCTTTCCAGTATCTGAAGGGGCTACAAGGGTACTGGGAGAGGACTTTTTACAAGGGCCTGTAGTGACAGGCCAAGGGGTAATGGGTACAAATTGAAATCAGGGAGGTTTAGATTAGACATCAGGAAGAAATTCTTCACAGAGAGGGTGGGGAGGCACTGGGACAGGTTGCCCAGAGACGTTGTGGATGCCCCATCCCTGGGTGTCTTCAAGGCCAGGCTGGATGAGGCTTTGAGCAACCTGGTCTAGTGGAAGGTGTCCCTGCCCATGGCAGGGGGGTTGGAACTAGATGATCTTTAAGGTCCCTTCCAACCCAAACCATTCTATGATTCTATGATTCCATCCCTATTAGCCACCAAAATTCCCCACTGCATTTCAACTGGATGATCATTAAGGTCCCTTCCAACCCAAACCATCCTGTGATTCTATGACACAGCTACGTGCTGAAAAAATGCCCAAGATGGACATTCAGCTGTTGATTTCACCGCCACGTCTAAATCTGAAAACCCCAATGCCAAAATCTTATTTGTCAGGACACACTCTCATTTTTCCTTCCAACTGTGGAAGGCTTCCATGTGCGCCACAAGATCGGTGTTTAACTTGGGCTCCGGGCCAAGTTCAGCAACAACCACACGCGGTGCGCAAGTTCACGCTTCCGGCAGACACCCAGCACTCCTAACTGTTGTAAAGGGTTTCTTCATATACTGCCCCATCACATCCGACTAGTAGTAGCAATGTGTTGACACTGTACAACAAATCACACTGGGGATCCTCCAGCTCCTATCTTTTTCCTTTCCCTGTCCACCCCAGTCCTTACAAAGCCTTTCCTACAACCAAGCTTGGGAATGACATCTCTAAATCCTAAGCGGTTTTATCCCCGCAGCACCCTCACAGAATAGGTTGAGGTGTTACCCCATCTCACAGAACTTGGAGAGTAACCAGTCAAGGCAGAAGAGAAGGCCCACAAAAAAAGGATGAAGTCAGTTTTCTCTTTAGGAAACTAACTTCACGGTCTGTCGAATCATCCTTCTCCTTTGCTTTCTGGGCCTCCCATCATGCTTTTTCTTCCTCCCTCCAATCCCTCCAGAAACAGAAAGGACAGAAATTCCCGGCAGGGGCAGTGGCTGAGCACACGAGACACAAAGACCCCGCAGCAACTCCTCCTGGCAGGGTCTCGGTGATGAGTGAAACGGGGTATCAGCCTATTGAAGTACCACGGCTGTAATATGCTGCTCCTGAAAACTTCCCAAAAACACGAGATCACAGCAACACGTCAAAGAAAATCTCATTGGCCTGGTATTACAAAATTTACTTCTGGGCAATGTATATAGGTCGTATTTTTCAGGGAAATAGAAACACACATCTGCTTGATGCAGGCAAGTTTTCTGGTCTGAGTGCTCTGGCATCCAAAAGGAGTCAAGGCATCTGGGATAAAGTGATGATCTTGCTCATAGAAAACCTGGTTTAATTTAGAGTAATCCTGATGTGCTCAGACAGAAAACTGAATCTCAGCCAAAGAACGCAAGAAAAAAAGATTTCACAATGGCCTACTTTAGACCTCCACATTCTTTAGACTACCATGTCCAAAGCATTTTATTTCCTAGCTTTAAAACTAAACATCCCTTTAACAAGCTTCATTTGTCAGTAAGCAGTAGCTAGAGACACTGGGAAGACATGAAGATCGTGGGGAATCTGAGCTATGCTGGACCAAGACAGAAGGAATTAACCTTCTCCTGCTCCAGCAGGTAGCTGCTGTCAGGGGAAGGGTACGAACAGACTTCACTGACGAGGGCTGTCACCAAGCTTGTACACTGTGAGAAACAATGAAAACCAAAGCTCGATCACACTAAGTGTCAGGGCTTGAAGACTCACTAAACAGATTCTGCAGGAGCACTGGGACATCCCATTACAGATGACTCCTCCCTTCCTACCTGTTTCCGTGGAACGGAAAAGTGTCAGTGAAGGGATAAGCAAAACTAAAGTTCAGGGGAGAGAGAAGCATAGAACGGTTTGGGTCGGAAGGGACCTTCAAAGATCACCTAGTGCATCCCCCCTTCCATGGGTAAGGGACATCTTCCACTAGCTGAGTTTGCTAAACCTGACTCTGAACACTTCCAGTGATGGGGCATCCACAACTTCTCTGGGCAACCTGGGCTAGTGGAAGGTGTCCCTGCCCATGGCAGGGTTGGGACTGGGTGGGCGTTAAGGTCCCTTCCCACCCAAACCATTCCATGATTCTATGTCTCCGAAGCAGGAAGGGGGCTTTGAATGGATAGGATCTGCAAGTCTTCACTTCCAACTCACTGGTTCAAATTCAGTTTGAAGCATTAGTGACAGAGCTGAACACTTGGCAGCCCTTCCAAGAAGCAAATATGCATCTTGGGGGATCAGAATATTTGAAGGAGTCAAGGATTCCAAATCCACTCCTACCCTTCTGTATACAAGACACATCAAACACTAGGAGAGAAAACCAATCAGCAACTCATCTAGACTCTGCGTAAATCCTAATCACTGAGCTGCTTCAGTTTCCTGAATTGGCCGCTCTTCAGAGTGATAAAGAGGAGAGAAACACTGCAAAACTCGCAGCTTCTGTGAAATGAATAAACTGTGATCTAAACTTGAAGCTAGAGAAATACTAAAGCATTAAAAAAACAACTCCCTTACCTCCCCCTCTTCTTGGCCATCCTTTCCTCTGCAGAACCTCTACAAACACTGAAACTATTGATCTTCCCTGTCAGCACAGTGCAGGTCCTGCCAGCTGCACACGGTCCATCCTGCCAGCTCCATCTCTTCGCCCAATAAGCCCGTTCTAGTCCCTTTTAGTACCTTTAATTACCACCCGAAACAAAAAATACTTATAAAATGCAGAAGATAAGAAGCCCATCGAAAAAGGATGAGGAGGCAGCAATGAATTGCATTCAACATCTGTGAAGCCAGCAGCAGGGCATCTGCCACAAGGCTACGGTGAAAATGTCTGTCAGCTCAGGCATCCTTGTACAACGCATTTCTCCTGTGGCTGGCACTACTGGTCCAACACAATCCCACTGTGCTCTACATTTAAAGAAAGTTCTTGAGGTTGTCACAGCCTGACCATATCTGTCCATGCACATCATTAATCCATCCTTTCCCCTCAACCCATTACCACAACAGGCTTTTCATTTTTTAACAGAAAGCCAAGCTTTTGGATGACCACTTTTCACCAGGCAGTATTTTTTCTTAAAGGCATTTTTATCCTCAAAAGCAACACCACAAGTAGCCGGAACGAGACAGAATTGCTTAAAAGAAAAGGATGGGAGAAACGTGGCATAAGACTCTCATGGAACATGCCAGAGGTTAAAAAAAACCCAACCAAAACCAACTAGTGCCATGTAACCCTGAAATAATTGGCTCCATACTTTCAACATTAAAAGCAGCCTGTTTCAAGCTGAAAGGAACTAGGCTGCCCAGAGTGTATTAGTGTATCGTCTCCAAAAGGCTGATGTTAACCGCACGTTTGAAAACCAACCTTCAGGACCAGTCACACTGTCACAAGGCTGTGACCCTTTGTGTCCAAAACCTCTGCCTGAAAGCGAGCCTGGAGCTCTACGCGGTTCAGGCAATGGATTGGGAACCATGGGGTTTGTGTGTGTGTTTTCACTGTTGCAGTTTGGGCCTTGTTTATTTTAAAAACGACAATACACCATTTCATATCGTTACTGTTCCTTCCAACCACCTTTCATAGCTCCTGTCTCCCATGGAAGGGGAGCCAAAGCCTGACATGGGCACAGCAGCAGGACAGTGGATCATATCGCAGCCAAGTCACGATACCCTAGACATGGGTTAGCTTCTTCCCATAAAGTTGCACTGCTTCTGCGCAAACCTGGTAGTCAAGTTCCCTACGTGGAGTAGCCGAGAGCAAGACTACACCACAGCACACCCAAGTTATCCGCAGTTTTAATGCTACAGTGGACACCCGTGCAACTCACTGCTTTCCACTGCAAAACGAACCCTCACTTAGAGCTATCCCCTTCAAACCAAAACCCTCGTGTAACATGAAACGTGTGCCCTCCTCCCATCCCAGGTCATTAACCACATGATTACACTGTATCCCAGGAGATCTGCTTGTTAGCATTAATTCAGTTTTCTCAGGGCAGGCAACTACTTCACCAGAGGGTTGACTACCACTGGCTACAACCGCCCTGCGCGGCCGCCGGCGCTGGCAGTCTAGCGAGAAGGCAGCGAGGCTTTTGCTGTCAGCGTCGAACAACTGGGTAACAGCAAGGAGGAAAACTGTTAATACTGAGTTTTTCCAGGATTATGTTGATCAGTAACAAGCCTGTTACTCAGTCACTTTGTCTGCCACGCACGCTGTGCGCCTTGGAATAAAATCAAACAGAAGTTTAACGAGTGCAGATAAGATTAAAAGTTAAAAATCGTTGTGTTAGTTCCCAAACCTATGATAATTCTCCACACGGGAGAGTTCAAAAGACAGTCAACCGGAAAAAATAATGGACTACCAACCGCAGTGAAGAAGGTAACAGGTCAGCAGAGCACACTGCGTCACGAGCATGGCATGAAAAGGCTATATATATAGTCTAACCACCAAACCTAATACCACTTTCCTACTAAATTGTCTCCTGCTTCTCACCCAAGAGGAACAATCCAGCTAACAAGACTTGAACTGTGGAAGGGATAACCAGCCAGGTTGTTTCCTGGATTAGGCTATCCTCCAAGTGCTGTAGTTATGGATGTGTGCGTATTTTCATTTACTGTGAAGGAAAATATTTAACACAAAGAATTACATTCAACAATGTAGGAAAATACCAAATTCTTTCTAGCCTTAAAAGTACTAACTTCAGAAGAAGCACGATTATTTCCTGTACAGACATACAGAATTCTAAGCATATTTTGATTTTCACACAGATTAAACATGAGGGCAAGGTGGAAGCATCACCAGACACAGCCTTTTACCCGTGTCCTTTCTTGGTATCGCAGTTTGAAGAGTGCCTGTTCTACACTCAGTGCTCTGGCAATTCCAAACAAAAAGACCCACCAACAAAACTAACAAACCCACAACGAATACAAACTACTTCCTTACAGTCAATCACAGCGGGCAATTACCTTGAGCAGAGAAACATCCAACACTGAGTGCTCAACGAGGCATAAATTCCCACAGCACCCTTGAAGATTCAGATTTTCAAAAATGTATGAAAAACAGGGAAAAAACCCACCATCACACAACTCTGAAATCCAACAGTAAGTTCTTAGAGTGGTTCTGCGTATTGACTTGGGGGTTTGTGTTTAAAACCACAAAGGCCACCTTAACTTGCATTTCCCTACTCGGAGGAAAGCTGTTGGTAACTCCAACAGCACGCACGCCTTCCTCCCTTCGGAAAAGGCCGCAGAGACACAAAGCAGCAAGACAGGTTTTCTATTACTCATGTTTCCCTAATCCATCAAACACATGCTACTGCCAAGTGGTCTCATAATTGAAACCATTCTAATTGTCAAATAACAAACAAAGCTTTTTCTGTGGTTCGCCAGCCATTTTTTACTGCGGTTTGGTTACTCTCTGGGCTTTGAGAAGTGAGCAGTAACACGGCCCCGACACCCAGGAGGGCCCAGAGAGGTGTAGGTGCAACCTCCCCGCACCCAGGAACGCTCAGCTCGCAGCGTTCAGCAATCCCTCAGAGCCAACGGAGGAAGTAGCAGCCTCCTACCAAAGACCTTTTAACCAATTAAAGGGTTTAATTAACGGGCAGGCATTGCTTCCGTTCAGAAAAGATACAGGTACCTGCAACTTCATTTTTTCAGCGTCTGCATCTCAGAGGGCAGATATCCCATGGCCAACATCCCCTGGGGAATCGGAAAGCAGAGCTGCCAGGAAACCAGCAGCCCTCAAGCGAACAATGTCAACATTAATTATTACGGAGACAAGGCAAAATAATACAGAGGCAACAAAGCTTTGGCAGCATCTTTCTTACTTTCCTGTTGCCCTTCAAAAACCCTTCTAATAAAGCAAAATGGAAATCCCCACGATATACTGCAGATAAAGGTGACCTTGGGAAGTTGGGAAGAGGAATTAAAGCAGATGGATGATCTTCGGAAACGGCGTGGTACCCGACAGACCAGCTGCCCCCCCCGCTCTGTCCTTCACCGTGGTAGCAACCCTTCAGAAATGCCCAGGTCTAACTGAAGCGCCGGAGCTTCATCGGTCATCCTCGATTCTCTGCGCTTCCGCTAGCTGGGTTTTACCCCAGCGCTGCTCAGTCTGCGGAGACGCCAACGGCAGGCATGAACCCAATGAAAGAACTACCTCTGTCCTTTCGCCAAGAGTATTACAGCTGCAACGAACCTGCAAAGCCGGAGGCTGATTAACTGAATATTTGGGGAGTTAGTTACACAACGGACTCTTTTCAGCATGTAAGGAGAGAGGATATATTCCTGGAGAAAGGATATATTCCTGGAGAGAGATTAAAGCAAGAATATCCAAAGTATCAGTACCCCAAAGAACTTACTCCTAAAATACGAACTCCCTGCTAGTCTGGGGTCGGTGGTTGTTCTGTTTTGGGTTTTCCCCCCTCATTTTCTAACACGACCTTTATGGAACGGCAAACCAAGCCTGAACACTGCACCAAAAAGGCTGTTTATCTACAACCTGCAGGACTCCATCCATATTTTCAGCTCCGAGATGACAACTAAAGCAATCAGACATAATGCACGACCCAGTTTTAAAGACGCCCCGTGTCTTCTCCACAGAAGTTCCCTTGAAAAGGTCAAAGCGAAGCTTCAGGAATTCAAAAAACGCCCAAAACGTAGCACTGGTTTGGCCCAGACAAATATATAAAACTAACTATTCAGTGGCGATTCACACGAATTTGTTACCTACTACATAATCGCTGGAGCAACGAAACTTCTACAGTCATAATTTCTAAGTGGCATCGTGGTTTTCTTTAGTCACACCTCGAGATTGGACCCGGTAAGGACTATACCGGAGCGATCGGATGAGCTGGGAATTAGCAGGGCAGTTTTCACTTGAACACTTAACAATCCCATTAATTTGTGTTCAGCAACACTATTGATATGCTCCAAGGAAAAACGCTCAGAAGAAGAGTGGGGCAGAACAGCGGCGTACAACATCCTTTTGTCCCTACAATAGATCCACACCTGTTAAATAAAACTCTATGTGAGCATATGCTTTTTTCCCCCCAATCCTGGACAGCTCTGGGTTAAAACTCTGGCTGTTCAAGTCCAACAAGACTTCAGCTTAGTCCCTTTTATCCTTTAGCTGAAAATAATCTGAATCATTTTTAGAAGGCTTGCAAGTTTAAGAAACACACAGATTTCTCCAAAACAAAAACATTACTCACCTTAAAAGAATAAAAGTGAGGAAAAGATAGGGAGGAGAGCTTTATGCCCACAGTGAGCAGACAAATTCTTTTTAGAAGGCCTTACGCTCACGACAAAAGAATGTTCTGCTAAAGCCATGCAACAACAACAAAAACATCCATCACATCAAATGGCACAGAATAAGCACATGAGCTGGAATTGTTAAATCAATACAACTTGAACACAGCACTGAAGGTGGAAGGCCTTTGTCCATGTCACTTCATCATAACAAGGTGAAAGTCCAGCTATACAACCCATGGAGTTATTCTACACCCTGGATCTGATTTAGCAGTGGGAATTGGGAGAAATGCATTTTTCCATATGCTCTTTAAGCATCCAAAGCACGCAAGGTTTATAGGACCTATTTTTAATCACCTCTGAATCGGTGAGATATGAAATTCTGCAGAACAAAAGCAGGGTTCAAACCAAAACCCATCTATTTCTGCAAATTATGTTCTTCCAGGACCTAAGCCGTCGTGCAGTGCAGCTGCATCACGCTAACACAATGAAAGGAAACCTACCGACAGCACAGTCTGTGCGACATCAAAACTGCAGAGAAGCCAAGTCAAGCTCTAGTGAAGCACAGCAAGCAAATGTGAAAAACACTGCCCAAGCAAAAAAAAAAAAACCACCTTACTAGCAAGTGTACCATCCCTGCTGGGGTCATGACACGCTCACAACGCACACCCTCCTACACAGACGGGCATGAAACGGGTCTTTTGGGCTTTCAGAAATCAGCCAGCATTCAGGATGGCAAAATCCCTCTTTCC
>NW_010256051.1:29558-42872 GCF_000690775.1 Eurypyga helias
AGAAAAGATAAATCCAAGTCACGCAGTTAGCACTGCACATTTGTCTAATTCCCTCTGAACCCTAAAGGCCAGAAGAAACTTCAGGGAAGGGGAAGTAGTAAGGGATGGAAAATAACAGCGGTAGGGCTGCAGGAACAAGGGAAGGAGAGAGAAAAGGGTTATTTTTAGAAGTTTAATGCATTTTGTTTGATGTGGTTTTGTTTGTTTGCGGGTTTTGTTTTGTTCTTAATGGTTTTTGGGATATTTTCGGGTGGGTATTATTGAGGGGGCTTTGGTTCTTATTGGTTTTTGGGATATTTTTGGGTGGGTATTATTGAGGGGGCTTTGTTTGTTTCTTGGGGAGGTGGCATGATTTATTTCTCCAGCTGCCTCTCACTGCAATTCAGGTAATGAAAGACTTGAGCTTTGGCAAAGATCCCCTCCTTAGCCATTAAAAAAAACCTCAAACCACCCAAAAGAAGCGAAGAACCCTAACTGAGCTTAGCGGAAACAAAGGCGATCAAACCTGAGCAGTAACAAAGGACACCAGCAACATGCTCACTGTATCGCATCTTCCCTGCTGGCCAAGAGCCCGGAGTTTTCATGACATCCCTCCCCGTTTCACTGTAGCATTAACGAGTCCTGGCCTGGGATGTTGAGCTTTACAAACTGTGTTGGTAGAAGGTCAGCTTTTCACGAGGCCAAAACCCCAGCATGTGGAAAGCGTTAAGACTTTCATGTAGTAGAGGAGGTTCTTAAAACTACTACTGTTCAAGTCCGAAATTGTGGAGCTTCACAGATCATTAGAGGTTTCTGAACCGCAGAGAAGGGCAGAGTTAGCAAAATAAATCAGGAGTTCCTGAGGGATGTCCTAGTGCTTTACACAACAAGGGGGACCAGGCACAAGGCAGGCTTAGAATTACATGGGGAGGGCTTCTCAGATTGCACCGGGAAAGAGCTGGTTTATGACCTGGAATGTACTTCTCCCTCCTTCCTTTAAAGGTTTGGGTCTAGAGGCATTGTACAAAGCGATTCAGCTTGTGTCGGGGGCACTGGGAGGGAAAAAGGAGCACAGAAAGTGTGTTTAGGGGAGGGGAAGGCGAGTAATCAACTCAACTGTTCCACCCACCAAGAACAACCTATTTCACCATGGCAATAAAAGTACTTATCAGCAGCACCTTCTTAATGCCAGATTTCTCACTGCTGTACAGGACTGTGGTAGCCTGAAAAGAAACACTCCCTGCCAATGTTCTACATACCAGGTGACCAGCGCCAAGAAGGTTTCCCAACCGCCGGGGCTGTCAGCATTCTTTGTTCTGCCACGAATCTCCTAACGCTCTCTCTAGTTCTCAAGACTCCAAGTTCTTAAACACAGCGACTGCTTAGGAGACTGCCTCTTGCGTTTCCATCTCCCCAAAAGAGAAAGTTTCTCTGTTGACATTTACAGAGAAAAGGGGAATTGAAAAATTCAATCTTGAAATATCTAAGTCAGGAGGAAACACGCCCATTAACACTCTAAGGTTTTTAAAACAGTAAGGGAGGTAAAAAGCCAAAGGTTTTCTGTGGAACCTGCTTCGACTGCCCACTGTTCGATGCACCCTACCTGCTGAAGCAGAATCAAGAAGCAAAACACTGTGTTGAATTTCTTTACTGCAGAACCTGTGATGCTGCAGGAATGTGGTTCTGCCCGGGCCCACGGCAGAGGCACAGTCAGCAAAGGAAGCCCCTTTTACTCCAAGGAAAAGGCACAAAGAGTACAAAAGGGGGACCCCAGTCTTGCAAGACACTTTTTACTGAAAGCAGGAATAGCAGACCCACCGTCGAAGCCTTTCACACAGCTCACAGCTTCACTTCCACGTACCAGAAGACGTGCCTGGAAACGCATCCTGCCTCCTGGCAGGGAAAGGAATCCCCCACTGTAATGACCATCATACGCAGGGCTGCGGTTCCCATTACTGGCCTTCCCCCTACCAACCGAACACCCCGGCAGAACAGGCCCCTTCCCTTATGTGCTGCTGTGACAAAAGCAGATGTTCACCCTCAAAAACACCCCCGTCACCTATCAGTAATCACGACCATCTTTATGTACTGAGAACCTGAATTCTGTCAAACTCCCAACATCTCTTTTTTTTTTCCAGATAAAAAATGGAAAGGGGATCAAAACATAAGCAGATGTAGCAGGTTTCTGCCTGTGATGTTAAATATTTCTTAAAGCACAAGGCTCACAGAGCCTGTTCTATCCACACATGGCCTTCGCTTCCCTTACGGCAGAGCCCCTTTAAAGAAAAAGCCACTATTCTTAACTCACCATTCTCAGATTATTCCACAATCTGGGTAATTCCTGGGAGTTTTCCTTGGCAAAACAAAGCACACACAACAAAGCCCCCAGTAATCAAGCACTGCTTCTCTTTTACAGCTGGTTTGAAACAAAAACGACAAAATGAGTGCATCTGTCTACTGGAGTTGTTATTGCCTTGTTCTCACAGTACAGTTACAGCAGCGTACAGGATATTTAGGACAGAATAATGGATTTGGGGGGTGATTCCATGCCAAAGGAAGGCTGTAGATATCGTTCATACGGTGCCATCTGGGGCAGGAAGTGACAATTAAGGCCAATGAGCTGTTGTATAAGGAGAAAGTTGATTTCATGCTCAGCATGGCAGGCAAGACACATTAAAAGTATAGTTTCCTCTGCCAAGAGACCATTATTTCTTTCCTGGGGCACAATCTTTCGCCCCCAAATGGCCTGGTCTGTCGAACCCCACACAACCTAGACAACAGTTCTACGAATGTCTGCGTTAAGGAACTGAAAACTGCCCAGATCCCTCTGACTCACCTGTTAACGTGAATCTCTCAACAGGTCAAAGCTGTTGGTATTTACTTCTTGAACTTGAAAGCTCAAAGAAAACTGCTGCGATGCCTTTTGAGATTGTGATCTCTCATACACACTGTAAATACACACATAAAATGGCACCACGTGGGACAACACCCTCAGTTCATGCTTGCCACAATCTAGCTGCTCCCGCACCTCTGCCATGGAGACAAGCTGGGGGGTTCAGCCTGGAGAAGGGAAAGCTCTGGGGACACCTTACAGCACCTTCCAGTGCCTGGGGGGCTACAAGAAAGATGGGGGGGACTATTTACAAGGACTACAGTGACAGGACAAGGGGTAACGGGTTTAAACTGAAAGAGATTGAACATCAGGAAGGAATTCTTCCCGGAGAGGGTGGGGAGGCACTGGGACAGGTTGCCCAGAGAAGCTGTGGATGCCCCATCCCTGGAAGTGTCCAAGGCCAGGCTGGATGAGGCTTGGAGCAACCTGGTCTAGTGGAAGGTGTCCCTGCCCATGGCAGGGGGTGGGACTGAATGGTCTTTAAGGTCCCTCCCAACCCAAATCACTCCATGATTTTTTTCCCCTTCAGTGGTACATCTGTAATTAATCTTCATTATCCCTGACCAGGATAAGACAGCAGTGTGGGTGCTGAGGAGGAGAAAAGTTGAGTATCAAGACAGAATGCTTGTTCCTCAAATATAAGCAAGCTGCCAGTCTGGCAAGAACTGCCTGTGAGCAGTCTGTGCTGGCTTCCAGCGGATAACGCAGGATAAAACTAGGCCCAAATACATACACTATCAAAAAACCAATTGCATATCAGCCATAAACATCAAGTTTAAAGACAGAAGTTGAATTAAGCTGCAAAAACTGTTTTGAGTTTCACTGCAGTTTGTTTTTCAGTATCTCAGACTTGAGCAACTGCCATAAAAACTCACCACTCGCCAATCAAACCACTTGTCTCCACACCTCCCTCCCCTGCTACAAACCCTTTTAAAAAAGAATTCCTTTGTCTGCTCCATACAGGAATTTTTAAGAGTTAGCATTCCCAGTGGATAAGAAAGAGGGACTAACCAGCACCAGGCAGACCCCACCTGAAGGATGCGTTCAGCACGGATATGCCGTTCTTGCAGAGCGCTGTGTGGTCCCATTTGGTTCTGTCCCCCCCAACCAATACTGTCTTAGGGTGCCATATTCAGCATAACAGAACTCCAACTTTCCACAAAACAAAGCCATTGATTCACGTGTCTCTTAGGTCGATTAAATCGAGTCCTTGCGGATGAGACCGGCGTGACACCACTTTTACATCAACGCAACTGCTACAGAGGACATCCAGGCTTCTCTTCCTCCTTTGCCACAGATGTTTCCCGTTTCCCTGAGCAAGCCACTGGGTTTGCTTCTGACTCTGCCATTAACCTGTAAAAACTTCAATTCCACACCCAACAGTGCTGTACATCAGGTAAACGATTAAAGACTGTGGGATCCTCAGGTATCAGTGTGGCTTTGTGAGGTAGTAAGTGCCAGAGAGGATGACGTGGACATACTCCTCTATTAAGCCATTTCAAAAATCAGGCACCAGGCAGGATTACACACATTAATTTCTCCAAGGAGTTACCCAACTTTTACCACATTAGCCTTGTTCTAGGACAGGATGTCCCACAAAACTTACTGTCGCCTATATGACCTTTATTTTTGCCTTTCGGAAAGCCATCTTCAGGTTTTAAAGCCTAATCTTCAGTCGCTAACTGGGTGGGAAATAAACAACACGAAGGGTTGCCACGGCATCCGTGGGAAAAAAAAAATCTTGCCAGGATAGGCCAGTCAACCATGAAAATAAAGTGCACAAATTCTCAAATAGATACCTATTTTATGCAGCTGAGATTCATAGGATCTTAGGATTGATGTCTGCGGATGTGATACAATCTGACAACTGCTACAGAAGAAGAAAAGCCAAAATCTCTTCTCATAGGGGAAAAAAAAACAAACCAGAAAGAGAAGTATACCACTGCTGAAGAAAACCATTTTACCCAGAGTCACCCATACCCTGCAGCAGAGACACAAAAAAAGAGATTTCACAGGAAGAAAACAAACAAAAGGCCTTATGATGGTGAATTATAAGCAGAAGGTAAGAAAAGGCAGCGTAACGGAACTATGAGGACTCAGGGAAGCATTGTGTTCTCCCAGCTGGTGAGGAAGACTCAGACAATATTGTATCAATTTCCCAAATAATCTTGGCTTAGATCTCCAAGTACATACCTTTCACTACAAAGCAGAAATTGTCCTTTTTGGCTCTCTGACAGAACTCAAAGCAATTTCCTAATGGCCTTTTTTGCTTGCGACAATATTTTACCCCTACCTACGTCTAAACCTTCAGAGAAAAATAAACAGTGAATTTCAATCTTGTAATGTAAAATAATAAAAAAAAACCCCACCAGAATGCAGAGTTGATTTACTGCCCACAGTAAACGCAATTCCAGAGTCCAGTTGGCACAGCGAATACACCTTCTGGTTTTATGCTCTTCACCTATGAAGGTTTTTCAGTTTGAAACTCAAATCAGCAGCCCAGTTCAAGCTGATGACATGGAAAATTACCTCTAGAATACAGAAGTAAAATAATACAACTGAAAATGAATTCTTTCATTCTCTGAAGAAGCAGCTTAGGAGATTTTAAACAAATAAAGCCATAGCAAATTAGGTACTTGCTCTGGTTTTACTTGCTCCAGCTGAGACACGCAGGTATGCTGTTTGGTCTCTGGAAGATGTTACCATAGTCATTAATCAGATGACCACATGCTAGTGGCACTGGGCCCTGGAAGGGAACAGCCAAGGTGAACAGGCACCTCAGAGAGCAAGGATTTAAGAGCTAAGCAATATACACCTTCAGGATATGCTAAGTTGAAAGCAGAAACACAGGAAACCAAAACAAAAGGAACAGGAATGGTACATAAACCATGGAGCTGGAACTGTGCCCCAGGCTTGTCCAATGAAAGACACAGTCGGCAGCTCTACTCACCTGTGAGACCTGAAATCAGCTTCAGAGGTGAAGACGACATGGTGTATACTGGAGTTACACTTTTAGGTCTCTTTAAAGACCTTTCCAAACCTTCTGGTTTATTATCCAATAAAATGATGACATTTGCAATAGGTTTAACAGTTAAACTTTTAAAAACAAGCCAAATCACAGTGAACACATATACTGAACATCCCTTACCGATGAGCTGGTCTTTGTAAACAGCTTTGAGCTCAGTGCCACTTAAATTTAGGAACATCTCCATCTGAGCCCAGCTCCTATGAGCTCAGCATTTCATTAACTTCTCTGGCTTAACTACTTCTGCTCCTGGTGAGAAGCATGAACTGAATTACTGTATGCCTGCCTCCCCAGTACACTGCTCCACCTTCAAGCCGAAACACATTAATTTACTGTTCTCCCTCAATTGCCCAAGATAGTCACACTCAAAAAAAATAAGAGGTTAAAAAAAAAAAAAAGCACCACCTTCCCTACAGAAGGGTGTGTTATGCAAATGAATCAATGGTTTCACTTGCACAGGAAAAGCGACCAACTGATGCCTCTGCCCATTTTTCAAAATGGGCTGAAGCCCAGTAGGGTATCTGCTACGAAGAGAGGGAAAAAAAAAAGTCTTAGGCTATCATTTTTAAAACATGAAGCCTATAGTCCCTGTTTTACCAGGAACAAAACCCTCCAACTGTAATATCCATGCAATGGAAGCACTAGCAGCAGTGAGCAGAGATGAAATGAAAAGAAGCAGTGGCTGTTTATGTTGGCAGTCGCTTCAAACTCTAATGGAAAATTTCAGCTCTGACTGCATCTAGGCTAGAACAAGTTATTAAGGAAAAAGGTTCAGCTTTCAAGCAGAAAAGGCTTACATAGCCTGTCCCTTCCTCAAGGCTCCTGCAGCAAAGAGAAGTCAGGAAATAAAATGCCCTGACTATGCAATGTATTAATATCCCATCATTAGGGGAATATACCATCAAATAAAACGTATTTCCTTTGGGAAGGGAGAAAAGTGATAATGCCCAGGCCACAGACACAAACTCAGCTCCTGGTACCAACAGTCATGCCACTAAACGCAAATATTAAAAAGCCAACCTAGGGCTAACCAATCGCTTTACACTAAGGGACCAAAACACAGTCACCTAATTATCCCCCTCTTTGGATCAAAGGAAAACTGCTATTTGAACAATGGTGGCGAGGGAGAATCTTTACCTTTCACATGCTCCTGAGAATTCTGCACAAATATTACAAGGCTGTTGGTTGACACGAGCAGCAAACAGTTTGTCCTCGGAGAGGACAAACACCTTGCCAGCCTGCACATATGGTAACTGCAGTGACCTTTCAGCTACTACACATTTGCACTATATTTAAGAGCTACTCAGGAAGTCAATATTGTATATTATGTAACACAAGATTAAGCATTAATGAGGCAAGAATAAAATTGTTTATCTAAACCCCAATCTAAAATTAAACAGAAGTTTATGCTGAAAGCTCACACTGCACTCATTTTGTCTCCTAACATTAACAGAGCACAGCTTATTTAGTCTCCGAGCTAAGTCCCAACAGCATTTAATTTGGAGAGAAAGACTCTCCTATCAGGAGGAAGGCTATTTTTCCTGAAGAAAGCGATGCATATGTAGTTCTTACAGCACATTGCAGGTATTCTGATTTAAGGAAAACAGCTGATATTCATGACTTCTGTGTGCATTGTGCTTTGCAGCTAAAGGCAGAAGCATCCGCCCCGAGGCAAGACCTTCCGGCTGCGCTGTCGGCTCTTGCTAAGCAGCCAAACCAAAAATCACACGCACCACAGATACCTATGTGCTCAACAGGGAAATTCAAAACAACATTAGACCAAAGTCTGCATGCCTCCACAAAGATTCACTGTCCTCTTTTTAGACTTTGCACTAAGCAAGGGGCTCTACAAGGCTCGCTCAGGAGCTTCAGCCTGCCGGAAAACAGACAGGCAGAGAATCAGACCATGGTCACAATCACTGTGCCATAAACCTTCCCTGAAGCACGCCGGAGGAGTCTGTGCTGGTTTTGGCTGGGATACTTGATTTTCTTCACAGTAGCTACTGCAGGCCTATGTTTGGATTTGTGCTGAAAACAGGCTTGGTAACACAGGGATGTTTTAGTTGTTGCTGAACAGTGCTTACAGAGTCAAGGCCCCTTCTGCCTCTCACCAGTGAGTATGCGGGGGACAGACACAGACGGGACAGCTGACCCCAACTGACCAGAGGGATATTCCATCCCAAATGGTGTCATACGCAGCCTATAAAGCTGGAGGGAAAGAATAAAGAAGGGGAGGGACATTTGGAGTGATGGGGGAAAGAATAAAGAAGGGAAGGGACATTTGGAGTATGGCATTTGTCTTCCCAAGTCACCGTTACTCGTGATGGAGCCCTGCTTTCCTGGAGATGGCTGAAACCTTGCCTGCCCATGGGAAGTGAGGAATGAATCCCTTGTTTTGCTTTACTTGCGTGCATAGCTTCTGCTTTACTTACTGAACTGTCTCCACCTCAGCTCAGGAGTAGTCTCACTTTCACCCTCCTGATTCTCTCCCCCACCCCATGGGGGGACAGAGGGGGAGGAAGAGTGAGCAAGTGGCCGTGTGGTGCCGAGTTGCTGGCTGATGTTAAACCTCAACAGTCATTTGAGAACCTCAAAACATTCAGTGCAAGTATCCTAAACAGTTTAAGAATAGGTAGAAAAGGTCAAAAGTACTTGGGCCTATTCCTATGAAAGACGTTTCCAAAACCTCAACTCAACTGGAACATATACCACAGCTATCCAAGAATGTATTATTCTTAACCCCACGTAAGGCTGCCAAAGGGACAGTCACACACATCCCCCTCCACTTCTAGGGGCTAACGAACCAGTAAGATGTCTGAGTTGCACTGGTCAGATGACCCACCTGACACAAAGCAGGCTGCATGGACTCCAGCCAGAGGAGAACAAATCTGTTTCTCCTGGGGCCACAGCCTTAAATAGCTGAGGTAAACTGAAACTGCACCTTCACTGACGCTTACCGAAGCGTCTGAGTGACCAGCCCAAGGGTTGGCTGAGTGGAACAGGACCCAGCTCTAAACCTGACACCATGACCTGGCGTCCTCCTCCCGCTGCTCTGAGTGCACAAGCTCACCTTCACTCCACGATTCTGTCTGCCTTCAGCACGTCACTAACACAGCGTCACGCTGTTTACAAGAACACAGTAAGTCAGACCCCAACCTTGTAGGCACTGAAGTGCATTTATCTCAGGCCTTCACAATGCTGGTGCTTCTAAAACTCTCAAATTCAAGTAGCTCAGTGTAATCACCTGAAGAATTCAGAGCAGGAGAATTTTAAATACTTTGAAAATCCCTTATTATCACAAGTTTTAGCCAATTATCCCAAACCAGGGAAGAAAACAAATTCGCATTTCAAGCCAAATCAGATCCTCAAGCAAACTTGTTGCCAGCTGTGTACTGTGCCTTCTCCCAACATATGCTTTAACTGAAAGTCATTAATGAAACCCATTCATGTCACATAGGTGCCACCAAAATTTCTCAAGCTTACCACAGAGAAGACTCAAAAGTGCTGCTAAGCGCTAATCAAATGAGAGCAGGATTATTCAGCTGTGCCATTTAACGACAGCCATAGCCAAGAGGAAACTTTTCAGGGGGAGGAGGAAAGGAAGAGAGACACGGGGACCGAGAGAAGATGTATTTCAGACAGACTTCAGTGGAAACCCAAGGAAGTTTCAGAAGTTTTATTTAAGCTCATCTACATGGAGGAACTTATTCTCCAGAGTTATCAGAAGGTTAACACTTGCTGATCCATCCTTAAAACTACTGCCTTTCTTGATCCCTTCCAGCATTCCCCCTTCAGCAGAGGGCATGCTCAGATAAGAGCTGATTTTAGTTCCTGTGTCTCTTGCTTATAAAAGCCTGGAGAGAATGCTACAGCTATTTATACCCATGCCCACTGGGACTCCTCCCAACGTGAACTTTGAAATCAACTGGAAATTACAAATAAACTGGAAGAGTGCAGACCTAAACAAACATCCAGCTTTGATACGCAGTAAATATTTTCTTACATGAAGTTTTCCTGCTGGTTATTCATTCAGAAGCAGCAATTAATAAAAAAAAAAGTTGAAAAACTCTGTTAAAGTAGTTAAAACGCACATAGACAAGTTCAGGGATTTCTTAAAGATATGGTACATTAACTGCAGAGAGAGAAATTAAGCAAAGGCACAACTCAAATATGACATTCCTTAACGTGTCTGTGAAAACTTAGTACAGCGTGGCCGAACTCTCATCTCTCACCATGGCCACTTTACACCTCCCAGTATTGTAACAGAAATCCAATGTCACATTCACCTCTATTTTCTGACTTCCTGTACAGCAGCATCGGCTGGATAAAGTATAAGAGAGGCCTAGACTCTACACTAATTGTGTGTTTCTCTGGTGTTATGTATGCTCCATCGCAGTGTTGCAATCGCAGGGCTTAGGGCAATACTGGGAGGGTTCTCCCTGGTGAAAGCAGCATCAATACACGCGTCTAGAAAAAGCATGCGCTGCACAATAATAAGAGATTTAACTTTATGTGGAGAGGGAAAACCCCTGGCTCCCCTCCTCACAGGCTGCAGTGACTAGTAAGTTAAACTAAGAACTGAGAAACGTGCAGGACGTATTGACCTAGAGCCTGCTTTCCATTTAGGGCAAGTCACTTTGAGAATGCCCCTGACTCGGTTTCAAGTGGCTTTTACAGAACTCGGGAGTTGCCTCAGCACTTCTGCGTACATTTCAGCGTTTCACCTCATGTAAATAGGGTGGCTAAACAGGAAAATAAGGTCTTTTTTTTCCCCCTAGAGTTTCTGGAATTGCTAGAGGGTTACTTCACATTGCAATAGAAAAACGGCAGGCAAAGTATCTGAAATTATTCTGCTGACGAAAAAATACAGACAAATTAATTCCACAGCCTTGTAATTTACATTATTCATTATTCCACTTGAAGGAGGAAAAGCTAAACTGGGTAGTCTGATATTATTTAGTGCAGCCTTTATTCTGCGTGTCTTACTACAGCAAAACTGCCATAAATTTTGTCTGGAAAAAAAAAAAAAGGTTGGGAATTAAAAGAAAGCAGAAGTGAGACATGTGGGCAGAGATTAAACAACCCATTGTAGGTCAAAGGTTATTTCTAGATCAGTTACTGAGGGGCTAGAGAAGCCTGCCCAAAACCATCACCATGGCTGCTTCCCAGTTGCTCAGACTTAATATTGGATCTTCTCGCTACTGAAATTTAGAAGTAAGGAAACAAAAGCGTCACACTTGAAAAACGGTAACTTAAACCAAGTTTCACACCACTTGCAAAACTCCTACAAGAGCCTCAGGCCTGACACCCAAGTTCAAATGCAGAAGCTGAGCACTGCAAACAGGGGCAAACACCTGCCCCCAACTCTCAGTTCCTATGTTTTCCTTTCTCCTGCAAACTGTTTTGCTCTATCACCAAGAGATGTTTTGTATTTAAAAGCATATTTCATCCTTGCTGGAATTCAAACATTAGAAGAGCACTTTGGCCTATCAGTAACTTCACCATCAGCAGAATTCATTTCTAAAGTAAACACCAATTTGTTCTAAACACATCGCTAGGAGATATTCTAAAGAAAAGAGGAAAGGACTGCTTAAGCTGACGACGTGCTGGGTTTGTTAGGTGTTGATAAGAAGTACACTATTTGAGAATTCCTCTGAACTGTCATCTTTCCAACACCTGGCCTTCACACCTCAAAATCCAACAGAACACTGAGGCAAAGTCCACCTGCACCTGACTGGTAACCGAGTTTTCCCACCACAGAATCAGCCAACATACGTACCAACTGAGGCACTCCAGGAGTCCTTTCATCCTCCCCTCTTTGACTTATACAGTGTTACTATTTACCAACAAAAGACTGTGGTACCACAGCACTCTCTCACATGAACATCTCAAAGGAGAAGGGAAATGTCCCACAGTAAGTGACAGGTTTTAAAATATTAGTAATGTTCTTGCCCACTGAACATCCAAATTCCATACACACCCAGGTCTAAACAACCACTTGTGCTTTAAGTAAGTGTTTTCCAGATCACTAACTCATTGCTAGAAAACAGCCTCACTCATTTTCACCGTCACCTCCCTTCTAAATTCAGAACAAATAGAAAAACCGCTTTCCACAACCACCCTCCAGCAGTTAAATGACACCTGCAGAACAGAAACCGAAGCTTCTAGAGAACCTTGGCAATTAGGACTAATGGAAAAGTAACTAGATTCCCATGGCTTTCCAAACCCTCTTTCCTTTGAAGAAGTCAACCACTCCTCCCTGTCCATCTTCCTCCTAAGCACTTGCCAGGATTTTCCACAGGATGACAGGTACGTAAGCTGCACAAAGTTCAGACGAGTAATGAGCCACGGCGCAATTCAGGAACCGGAGTCGCACGCTTGCTGTCCACACGTTCCAGGAACGGGAAGAGTTAAATACAACCGCGGAATTCTGCAGGTCCGTAGGAGCAGCAGCAGCCGGCACATACCTCAGTCTTCCAGATTCAATTAGATTTTGTTTTGGTTTAGGCTTTCTTTAATTACCCACTGCCATTTGAGCCCAACTGGGTGACATAAATGTATTATCCTGTCATAATGTCAGCATTTAAAATTAGATTTGGTCTCCACAAATACACTTCATCCAACCTCGCTGCCTCCGTCCAGCAGTGACGGCTATTTTATGTAACGTCTTTCATAAACCCAGACCTAAAAACTGCACTAAAAATTACAGCTACTCTTTTCTGGCCATGGATTTCTCTTCCATTTATCCGAAGAGCATTCAGTTCAGGGTGAAGAGGAAATAGTTTCGTAAGATCAAACACTGAAGCAGCAAGAGAAAAAGCAAATTACATAAAGTCCAAATGTACTTACAGTCTCCTTATTCGGAAGCAACTCCTTTCGGATCCTGAAGAAGTTCTTGCCGTACTGCCTCAACCCCTTAATAAAACGTTTCTGCGATAAAAGATAACAAAAACAGCATGTCAGCAGAAGAGGAAACAAAAAAAAAAAAAAAAGAAGGATCTTGTTAATCGGCACAACAGCCACACAGTGTTCCCAGCTTAAGGACTGGCGACAGGAGGAAACGCATTACCTACAGCAACTCAACGCAGCGAGGGCGACGGAGCCTTTGAAAAAGATACCGAAAAATTCAAACCACATTCCTTTCGACGTCAAACTTCCAACATTTGAAGCTTAAAAAAAAAAATAGTCAGTTCTTTCCCAAAAGGACCGAAGTGTTCCGCTGCCGTCTCCCAAGTCTATTTCCCCACGGAGCAGCAGCAGGAGGCGAAGGAAAATACGCCACGCCGATCTCCGGGGGGGAAAAGTGACTCGGGGAGAAGGTGCCGCAGGGGTGAAAGAGTCCTCGCAGACGCCGACCCTCCGGCTTCCCCCTTCCCGGTTTTCGGAGGAATACCGGCGGAGAGCCCTCCGCAGCCCA
>NW_010256052.1:0-7357 GCF_000690775.1 Eurypyga helias
CAGTGTCGAAGGCTTTGCACAAAAGATTTGGGACAGACAATATTTTTACTATATTTTTTTTAATATGGATGAGGAAGAAGCTGATGAAAAATTATGCAACTGGAAAAAAAAATATCCTTGACACAGTATATTTAAGACTACCCCCTAACTGTAAACATTATTAAATAATGCACTGATGTTCTTATTCTTAAAAAGTGTCTGTCTACAGGCTAGCATGCATGTTTCAAATACACTATATAAATGTGTAATATTTTAATTCTTCTTAGCTCCTCCTCAACTTCCCTTCTGCTATAGGACACTCAGAAAGCAAACAACTAGACAGCACAGCCTAGAAAAGCAGAGATCTGTTGTTACTGTTCTTACTTGACCAGGAATACACAATTCTAGTACTTTCATTATTAATTTATCTCCTTCATTCCCTTCTCTGTCCAGCTTTTTGTTTTGCCCACCTGTTTAAGTTTGAAATCCCATTGGCATTCTATTATATTTTTCTATGGGCACTAGATGGGTGTGCTCCAGAATTTCCTGAGAAATAATATAAAATTATTACTCATTAATTAATACATAAGTCTCAGTGAGTGTATAAACTAGATCTCAAAGAGCTGAAGCTCTGTCACATTGAACATCATTATTTTTTTTAAACATGTAAAAAAGTACTAGAGGAACTCTCAGATTATGTATGAAACTCCAGAATTTTGGTAAAATACATGTACAGACAAGGTTACGAAGAAAATAATTCTGTAGTAGGAAAGATTTTATCTGGAATACATTTCTATATTTTCATGTAACTGATACATAAGTAGCATACAAAAAATAACATCATCTTTTAACTGTGTTGGAAATATATACTTATTTTAAGAGAGATTGAGGAATTTGTACTTGAATTGAAAGAACAGGATGACTGTTAGGAATCCCTAATAATGAAAAAATTTCAGAAAACATAAGCTTTATATACTCTTTTCTAAATAAGAAAATTCTGACAGAAATATTGTATTCATGTCTAGTAAGTACTGCTCTGATTTCTTTATTGCCTCTGTAACTGATAACAATGCAAAAATAAATATTAGGATTTTTCAATGCCTTTTGGGCAGACAGGCATGATAAACACTTTTTTTTTTTTTTTTTTGGATGTGCAACTTACTGCAATCTCTGTTTTGAGTAATTAAATAAAATCCTAAGATATAAACATTTTTTTCAGTAGCTTACAGGGCATGTATAAAAGTGCTAAGCCACAAGGTAAAATTCAGATTTCCATTAACACAAGGACTACCAAAGCTCCCTGACTTCTTGCTAATTTAGTTTTAGCACACTGTTCTCTGGTCTGAAGGCTCTACATGAAGAATGCTCCAAGTCCCTCACTGGGGCATTACATGATCTGTCTTCTATCAGAGCTGAACTCAGGGATTTCTAGTGTCAACAAATTAAACGAAATGTCATGCAGCTGTCTTGCCTAACAGCCTCGTTCAACGGGGAGCCTAGCAAGATCACTTCAGCTGAAATACCCTCCTAAGATCAACACATTTTCAGACATGCATACTGGCAGAAAAGTAAGGTCAAGCAACAAATCACTGAATGATTCACAGTCTTGAGACAAAATTTCATGCCTAATGATGCTGACAGACATTTTTTTCCTCTTACAACGTAAGTTACAGCTGTAACTCATTCACTTCAGGCCTAGTGCACCAGTATCTGTGTTCATTAAATGAAGAGTTGATAAATATAAATAATAAGAGGGACAGGGCCTTGATGTTCAAACTGGTGATAATAGTAACAGTAATCGTCATCCTCCATGCAGTGACTTTTCATATAAAGCTAGGAACATGTTACTGCAAATGAAAATAGCTGATAACTAGTTAAGTTCCATTATTGTTGTGCTAGGAGTCCTGAAAAAAATCACTTGGAATGATATTTTCATATTATTGTGCATATGGGTAAAATTTCTAAAATATTTTATGCATTTTTGAATTGTAATTTACTAGGAAAGTCATTTTATCTCTGCCATATTTTTGTGAAGAAAGCATGTTCCTGCTAGTGCATTAAAGAGCTCTGAGATTTTTTTCTCTTCTGCTCAGATGTCCAGTTATGGTGTTTGGCAAATTTCAAAACATTGTAAATGAGAAGTGGCACCTGCACTGTTTTTTCAGGTAAGCTGTTTCAAAATCATCTATATAACACTGCAGCTCTTCAGAGTCTTCTTCTGAATAGAAAATAAGAGATTCAGGGGTTGGTTCCAGTATTTTTTGCCTATGGTGGGAAACCGTTTGCCTTAAAAGTTAATGTTTCTTGTCCCTTTCACTAGAATGATCAAACTTAAAATTCCACATAAGACAGAACATCTGTTTATCCACAAAAAGCCTTCCCTCATCCATGCAGGCTGGAGGTATATCAGTTCTGAGCTTTCTTTCATCAGGAAGGAACTATGGAAAGACATTAATGCTTACATGCTCTTCTTGAGAGACATGCCTCAGACAAATAAAAACTGCAGAGCTCCATGCGTGAATAACTGAGTGACTTTCTGTAGCCATAGCAAATCAGATCTCCATACTAAGTACTGTTTTCTTGCCCTGGTATCTCTTATTACTATAAATAGTTACCTTTGGGAAAATACACTCATACACAACACTGGATAGCAGTAGAACTTAAGGAGGGTATAAATGCTGACTGAACAAGATATTCTTAGTAGCAGCTGCATGACAGATATTGTGATCTTCCTTCATTAGTAACAGTATTAAAAATGTCTAAAGAGAGCCTTGCCTAATTAGCTTTAATGACAAAAGGGATTCTAAACTGTATCATCTGAGTTGGCTGCAGGGAGGGATCCCAAACCAGACTCAAGGTACAGTGCAAAATATTCTACATTAACTCATTTTCTATTGTAATTCAGGTTCCTCTTAAGCTTATTAATTCAGAAGGAATCCTAATGATAATATAATCCTCTTATGTTGGTAGTGTTTTTCTTCTGCCAGAAGTAGGGTAGAACTGACACTGTGCTATCTAATAAGTTATTAAACTCCTTTCAAGTTAGTGAGGAAAAGAGGTCACATAGGCATAATTTAGGATTTTGCTTCAACAGTTTAACAGGATTTCTTCCCTGCTTAAATGTGGCCAAATACACTTTGAGAATCTTGATAATCTGAAAGATATTTAATTTTGCTTCCCATTGTGAAGGTTTCACTGAGATGATATACCTAAAACAAGCTGTGTTTATAGAATGTACCGCAACAAATACAGAAATTTTAGTCAGGGCTGACACATAGGGTGATGTACCAGTAACTGCTACCCTCATATTCACTGATTAAATACTTGATTTGTTTTGAGCATGAGTTATCACATTCTCATTTAATAAAGGACTTAAGTTTGTGTTTAAATTCCACCTAAGACAACGTGAGTTAAGCATTTACTGTAAGTTAAGGATATATTTTAATGGTTTTTTAAGCTGTCGTCAAAACACATGACCAGCAAAATGGAGTTATACAGCTAGACAGACTTCTTTTATTACCTTTATTTTACTTAATTTCCTTCATCAATGTTTATTTCACCTATAGAAAAACAAAATAATGGTCCTTCTGCTGTTTTTATATTTTTTCTTTATTCTTCATGTATATGTAATAAGCATTATTAAGAACTACAAATATTTTATCAATTTTTTTAAACATCCATTATCTTCTATGAAATTTTTAAAACCCAGAAGTGGGAAATAAATATCCCTGTATTTGCAAGTCACATTTTCTCAAAATCACTTGATTACATTTGTTTATTTTTAATAGAAAAGGAAGCAAAATTGAAATTTGTCAGAGTGCTGCATTTATACAATGTATGTGTTGTAATAAAACACTGAAAACAGTAAAGATAGCCAAGGCTGTATAGCAACATGAAAGAAACTTTTCATGTTAAAACTATTATTTTATGATCAAGGCTGTGTTCTTGTGTTTGTTCTTTGTTTGCTTGTTTGTGGTGGTGGTGGTGTTATTATTGTTGTGAATTACCATTCACCTTCAAACAGTTTTGAGACTTGTACTTTTTATATAGTCCATGTGGTACATATAGTATATACAGCTCATTGAACACCTAAAGGCATTGTGAATCAAAATCTGTAGTCATACAATCATTTCTAAAAGAAAGCAACTTGTCATCATTTGATAGTTACTGGATAGTTTTTGTATATGTTCCACCTCTGCAATAGGGTTGGAGATGATTTGGGCCAAGCTTCCAAATGGTTGATTTCCTACAAATATATACTTCAACAGTCATTAACTGATTCAGTCTCTTTACCATAAAAGTCCTACATGGAAACTGACCTGTTTGATGCATCAGCTATTTTTAACCTATATATCCAGACTCCTCAGCCACATAGATCTCCAGTTTCTGTAGCATTCTTACTTGACCAGAAAGATAGACTTCATAGCAACTGTCTTAGCAGTGTTACCAACTGCTTACCACAAATTACATGTTTTTTGGAAAAGAGAAAATAATGGTGACTGAATATTAGAAGTGAAATGAGTTCTGATGGCCATCTTAGGATTTCTGGTGGCTGAAAGGAATGTGTTTGTCTAGTGAGTTAAGGAAATTAAATATTAAAACTTCAAATTATAATTGAGCTAATTAGCTTTGATCTAATTTTAAAGAGTTAATTGAATAAAATCCAACTTTTGTTATATTCTTTGCAGACATGCATTGTAAAAATTAAAGTTCTGCAGGTGGTCTGAAAGAGGTACTAAAAGCAATATCTTTCACAGAAAAATTGTTTAATTTTCATCATCTCATTTGTATCAAAGAATGATCACTTGCTTCATATAAGCTTGAATGGTGACTTGCTTTGTATTAGCTTGAAAATATCGATGTGTGAAAATATTATTATCGAAGGACACAAGATCTTACACAGGTCACACCTGGATCACTCAGTGCATTTTGTACTGCCCTATTTAAATCCCAAGTTCCTTGAGACTTGAACCATTCCTTCTTCATTTTTATTTTGCTCTGGATCAGGCGTAAGCCAGCGAGACACATCTGTTGCATATCTGTAAGCAATAGCTCATGATAACTACTCTCAGAGAGTGTCAGAATAATATAAAAAATATTATAAGTTTGTTCTTTACACATTAGTAAAGTTTTCCCCTGTCACTGGGAAAGCATAAACTGCATAGTTAGTTCAGTTGAAACAACTCCACTCTCAAATTCAAAATTTGGTTGGCACACAAACCTTACAGTCTTCATAGTGTGGAATAAAACCTTAAGAGCATAATTGTAACTGGGACACTCACCAGACAATATTTTGTATTTAACTAATTGCTTGTTGCAATTGCAATTCAAAACCCAGAGTTCTACTTAAGAGGCTAAACAGGAAAATACGTACATATAGATACCATGGGGGAATTTTCCAACACAGCATAAATCTGGAAAATTGTAACTTGCCACTACATGGATTTATTTGCTATGGTGGTACAGAACAAGCAGAGAGAAGTAACAAAATGGAGGTTCATGGGGTGACGTGTTTCAGTTGTAATAAGAAGTAACTCTGAGAATCAGTATCATTTGGGTGGTAGAGAGAGATCCACATTCCCAAAACCTAAATTGCCTTCCTACAGATCTTTTATATACCCACACAAATACCATTTGTAGGTTGTGATCCCTATTTAATTAATTTCTAAAATTAAGTTTGAAAAAATCAATTAAAAGAACTTCAAGTGGAGAACAAACTGCCTGGACCTCTGCACTTGAGGACTATCAAGCACCAGACTGGTGTTCTATAAAAGTTTTCTGAATGTTCTGGACATACTGTCTACAAACTGCATTGGAATTGAGCATGCTTGTTAGGTGCTTCACATACACCCTCAGAAACAGACTGTTTAGACATGGATATTGTTCCCAGTAGCATTGAAGTCCTAACTGTAAAACAGGAATGAATTCAAAAGGGGGCAGAGGGGACACGCACCATGTTGTACAGATTCCTGAACAAAGAAGTACGGCTCATCTCAGTTCAGTTAAACTGTGCCACAAGTCTGCATTTAGACCATGTCCCGGTCCAGAGCTATGCTTAGTTCTCATTTTTCCCCCATGCAGAAATGACTATGGGTGCATAATTAGCAGTGTAAGGGAAATTTAGTTCTTAAGTTCAAAACTGCATTTCTTCAAGCCCCAATTCAGTTGCCACCCAATTTTTGAGGTGTTCAGCCTGTAGAGAACACACTTGTCAAAGCTGAAATTCAGCCTGTGCACTGAGTTCAACTTCTGCATTAAAAATCCTAAGTCTTTATAGGGACAGGAAGCTTAGGTTTTTTCTCAAATCCCAGTTCTCTAAAGATCCAGAATTTATACATTTCTCTTCTTCAGGGGGAACTTGATTCTGTTAGCATCCTTTCACATATCTAAGACACAACTGATGTAAGGTTCCTTATAAAATACATTGTCAGACAGCATTTGTTTAATAAAAAGGCTGCCTCCTCCTCTCCCAGATCACACGCTCAGGTGGTGAAAGAGATTAATTAAATTCTGAGATTATTCAGACCCACACCAGCCCCCCAACAAAACCTTAACTAACAAATTCTTCTTGGACTCGGGGCACTTTGTAAGCTTTTTTTGAAGCTAAGCCACTGTTCAGGATTTATTAAAAAAGCAAAAAGTAATCCATCATCTGTGAAGTACATAACTGAACTCCTGGGCTGGATTCAGCCAGGAAAGGGTTAAATCTCTTTATTGTGGCTGCTAGGAAGCTGTGTTTCTGGATGCAGGGAGCAGTACTGATAAGTTCTTAGCTGCCGCTGGGGAATGCCTGCACTGAATTCGAGGTCTTTCTCTGCTTCTGATCCTGCAGCTGCGTTTCCAGCTCTCGCTGTCTCGCTACAGGCAGTGCTGGGACACACAGTTCAGACACCTGACCCAAACTGACCAAAGAAGTATTTCATGCCATAGTACATCATGCTCAGGGCAGATGAGGGGAGGGGGATTTGTGAGAGCGGCTTCATGGTATTTTGCTAGCCGGAATTAAACCACGACAGTCCTTTTTGGCACCCAACGTGGGGCTCGAAGGGTTGAGATAAGAACAGATCTGATTACTGTGTGTTAAACAGATTGTGTGATAAGTATTGGTTATAGAGATGTGGTGGTAGATAGGGATGATGTGGTGGATGGTCAGCACATTAAGTTATTGGATTGTTAAGCTGTTGATAGAACGGTGGGATATACTGCCTTGTGTGCTCCTTGTGATACTGTTCATATATCCTCTGACCAGAAGGAGGAGTCTTTTTTGGCTGGTTGTTGTACTACTGGTCTGGGGAGTAATCATGTACCTGTATGCAGTACTGGCAGCATTTGCATGTTTTACATGTCATCTTATGGGGACTTTCACTAATTACAACTT
>NW_010256053.1:0-293 GCF_000690775.1 Eurypyga helias
CCCATCGTAGAAGGCCACCAAGTTAGTCAGGCACGATCTGCCCTTGGTGAAGCCATGTTGGCTGTCACCAATCTCCGCTTTGTTTTCCGTGTGCCTTAGCGTGGTTTCTAGGAGGATCTGCTCTACAATCTTGCCATCAGTTGAGGCTGACTGGCCTGTAGTTCTCTGGATCTTCCTTTTCTCCCTTTTCAAAGATGGGGGTTATATTTCCCGGTTTCCAGTCAGTGGGAACTTCACCAGACCTCCACGACTTCTCAAATATGATGGAGAGATGTTGGGAGTGGCTGTGTCAT
>NW_010256053.1:953-1596 GCF_000690775.1 Eurypyga helias
GAGCAGCATCTTGGGCCCTCTCTGCGCCATCTCGGATATGGCCATCACCTGCCGTCTCTGAACTACATATTGCATTAGTTGCATACAACAAGGTATCACCCGTGCTACAAAGGTAAGAGCTGCTATTGCACAGAGAAAGCAAAATAACATACATTTAACCCCAGGTCCACCAGGCAACCGTAAGAACGTGTCCCATTCCAACCTTTTCCAGGTTTGGACTGTCACATGGGCCAGCTTTCTCATCTCCCTTGTTATTTGCTTTACTACCTTCCCGTTATCATCTATTTGTAGACAACAGTTGGATTTGTTTAGTTTTCTGCAAACACCCCCTTCTTCTGCTAACAAATCATCTAGGACCATTCGAGGCTGGAACTGCGATGTTGGAAAATTGCATCTCTCATTTCAGTAGCTTGACCTGCCAGGAGATCCAGGGCCTCAGAGCTTTGGTTCGTTAGAATTTCTAAAACAGCTTGTAATACAATTATCCAGAAATCACCTCATTGGGATTCCATGTTGCTAGTCCATAATACTGTATAATTTGTTCAGGTGGCCATTCATCTTGTCCCTTGATTGTGTACTCCCCCGTGTCAGGAGTGTATCAACTGATTTTTTTTTTTCCCCTCTTATTAAATCATCATATAAT
>NW_010256053.1:2045-2760 GCF_000690775.1 Eurypyga helias
TTCCCCTGCTTACAAAGCAGGATATCGGACCAGAACTTCCGATCTGAAGCTACCTTGTCACAGCCAGAGCCTTTAAAGCTGGCATATGAGCATCTTAGCCAACTTTTATTAGAAAGCTGAACGTGGGTCTGATTCCATTTCCGTTGATGCTTGGAACAACTGAGTGGTGCACAGCCCTGATAGACACAATTGTAGCCAGGAGACAGCATCCATTCACAGGTACTTTCTCTTACAGACAACCCTCCTCCACTGGTTCTATTTAGGTAATAAATACCTTTTCCTGGAAAGCGGAGTTGCCATGGATTCCTCAGTCCAAAAACCAGTTCTGTTATGGACTGTACTTGAGTTACTAACCCACCATTTAGGCTGGACAGGCTGGGCTACCCATGGCCAATTTTCAGAATTTCCTGGACTTCCACAGACCCAGCAGTTGGTCACATTAAAATTTTTGGCAATTTCTTCCCCTAAGGTTAAGAATAGATTTTCCCAGGTCAGATTCTGCCCTTGCCGAGTGCATAAAATCATTAGTATAACCCTCAAAGACAGCATCTTTCACCATTCAGTGTCAGTCACCTCTCCCCAGTTTTATAGACTGACCATTAGTTCTTCACTTGTGACTACATCCTCAGAGCTTCCCCCGAGGACAGCACACAAGTTACTGCTTCAACCGGTCCTTGTGGAGGGTCAGTTCAGCCTCCCTTCAGATTCCTCCAGC
>NW_010256053.1:2926-5468 GCF_000690775.1 Eurypyga helias
AGCGTTACAGACTGCGAAATCCAGGGGAAGAGTTTGTGCCAGCTGAGCTTCCTTTCGGAGAGATTTCACAAGACACGGTATTCTGGCCACATTTTGGTTTAGGTACATACCCCTTATTTCCACTTCTCTACTGGGTTGAGAGCCAATGGAGTAGGGTGTTCCATGCATCAACCCGAAGGGGATAATTTAATGTCCCCTCTAAGCCTTGCCCGTATTCTGGCCTGAGCTAGGGGCAACAGTCTTAGAACCATAGACTCATAGAATGGTTTGGGTTGGAAGGGACCTTAAAGATCATCTAGTTCCAACCCCCATTCTTGTCCATTGCTTTCTAGTTTCCAAGACTAATTTTAAAAGATGTTTCTTGCACCCTCCCCTGTAGATAACTTACTCTCTATATCTTACAAAATACCTTTTCTGCCAAGAACCAGTGTCAGTACACAAAGCCAAAAACCATTATCCAAAAATCATAACCTAATAAACAAAGCGCGTTACTTTACGTTAGCAAGACCAATGGGTACCCACAATCCTCCCAAAGGGGACTCAAACCCCTGTACCACAACCCATCCTTCCCTTACGAACCTTTATAGCCCAACCCTGCGGGGCTTTAGCCTCACCTTACAGGCAGGCAACCAAACATTATTAGATGCCTTTCCTTAGCCCAATACTGCAGGGTTTTCACCACAACTTACAGAGAGGCATTTGTAATTCTTAAAATTAAAGCATGCCCAGGGGTCTTACTTGAAGCTCTTCGATCTGGGATTCAGAGGTTCTCCCCAAGAATCCCTCAGTGCTGGCTGGAGGTCTTGTGATCCCACTGATCCGTTGAGATTCAGAGGCAGTGTCCCCTCTGGGTCACCAAAACTGTCACTGAAAATCATGAAAAATCAACTCAACACTAATGCAGTATTAAGAAGCAGGCATTCTTTATTACAACCAGGTGTGGAGAGGAGTTGTCTCACCAACAACACACCCCTAGCTCATGTAGCATGCTGTTTATATAGGATATAATGATGCACAGTGAACAGATTCTCATACATAGACATATCAATTCCTGTAATTAATTTTCTTAATCCCATCCTTTTCTGGTCATGTGCATTTTGTCTTTAAATTGAGGTGAAGGGCTGCATTCATGACCACCACAGACCACCGACTCGAAAAAACCCTCAATGCCCAGTTGCAAGGACTCTGGCCCACACCACAATTTTAACATGTTTCAAGGCCCCTTCACAACGTATCCTTGAGCAACAGGGCAATAAATTGCCCCTCTTCCCAGCCCAACAACAGTCCCCAGTCAGGGACCTCACGCCTCAAATAGAACTCTGGTCAGTGACCACCACCAACCCATGTGGCCCCAGCCGGGGACCCCAGAGGACCCCAAGCAGCTCTCAGCAATACAAATATGATCTTTATTTTTTAATAATTTTATCTGAAACGTCCCATTTGATATCAGTATCGGCTCCTGAAGTCCTCATAATAATGTGAGAAAGATATCAAAAGGAACAGTGAGAGTACATGTCACACAACAGATATGCTAGCTAACAACATCTTTTAACCATAACATATCTAAATGTAACTGATCTTACAAAACCAAAATGTGTCCCAGGCTGAGTTTGAGCACGTTCCCCACAGCTCTGGGGAACCCAAAGGATGCCCCTGTGCATTACCGTTCCTGTCTCCTCTAGAGACAGAACAAGAGAGTCGCTGGGTGGGGTGTTAATGCCACATTCTTTCTGCCACTCACAGCAGTTTCTCATTTCTTAAAGTTAAAAACGTATCACAGTCCAGAACTTCATCCCATTTTTCTTTCCATCTTAACATCAATCGCAACATGGTATTGTAATTCCAAGTTCCATCCTCAGGTCATTTTTCTCCATGTTCCAATGTGTCTAACGGCCACCACTGGTTACAATACTCCGTTAGATTCTCCTGAGTAACTGCTCTGCCCAGGGGCCCATCAATTTGCCTCCAGTGCTTCAAAGTGCCTCTTAGGTGACTTTCTTAGGATTCCCCCTCTTTGAGAGGGCCCTATACCCATCTTCAAGAGGGTTTTAAACCGTAATCCTGACGTTTCAATATCCCATTACAACACTCCAAGCATACAGATCTCTCTCAGGAACAACCCCATGTATACAACGTGTACCACTTGCTTCACCGAACAGATTAACCACTGACGCCCTGCAAACAAATCCAACAGCACAAACCAAAAAGCGTTATCAACATTTCCATCACCAGAGTCCATGCTCACAAAAATTCCATCAGAAGGGGACTTGGACCGTGGACACACTCGTGCGTCCCTGAAGCTTTCGCTTTAAGGGACTACCCAGAGGGGGACTCAGAGCCCTGAAGGATCCTTATCCGTTACCAGATACCCAGAACAAACCTTTACCACTGTTTCCTTAGTTATCCCTGGGGGAGTCCTAAGATCCTCCCAGCTTTTAAGCATCCGACCTAACAGGCTGTCTGATGGTATTGTCAGACTACTTCCTTCTCCGTTTCTCCTTTTCTCTGTACTCTCATTTTTTTTTCCATTTGTAAATTCAAT
>NW_010256054.1:0-77500 GCF_000690775.1 Eurypyga helias
GCTGCCTCTCCCCATCCCGCTCCCGCCCGGCCATCCAGCGCGGCTCTGCGGCGTGGGAAGCGTTGGCTCTTGTCAGCCTAAATTTCACACCGGAGATAACAAATGCTCGAAACCCAGGCGCTGCTCGGAGGAGATAAACACATTGCCCCCATTAATTAAAACGTATCTGTAAATTTTGAACGGAGATGGTAGCTATAAGTAATTTTGAACTGGTGACAAATGTCAACAGCAAAAGGCCCGCGATAAGACGATGTCAGATCCGCGCGGACGTGTCCTCACCCTGCAGTAAGCCGGAGCGTGACACCACGGGGCATCATGGGCAGGGTTTGTGGCTGGCCCCAGGTAGGTTAAATAACCCACAACCGGGGGGGTCCCGGGGAAGTGCAGAGAGCCCTGCTAGAAGAGTGCTTTGGGCATGTCTCTGAGTGAAGCCGTGGGTTTTAAGTGACTCTGAATACTTACTATTTCTCTTCCCTTTCGATTCATTTGCCTGAAATACTTTATTGTACCTGCTGTGTGTATTGATCTGTCCAATATATCCAATCCAAAACTGACAACTGAAGTGGTGTCTGAGCATGGATTTCTTTAGAAACCTCTGTCCTCCCTCGGCTCTTTGCTGCTTACAGGAGGGTCACTGTACGCAACCATTTGAAGTATCCAACCTACTCTGTAACGTCTGCCATTATCTCCAGTGGTTTGTGTAGGTATGTTTTATGTTGAACACAAGATAACTAACAGAATATGGAACAAAACAGTGGCAGTGGGAATGAAAATTCCTTACTGGAGCTCGATATGTTTATACCAGAGGGTAGTAGAAGTGCCTGGTCTTGAATCGGTCCATGCTACCACTGCGTTGTGGCCTCCTCTCCCCTCCCCGGTTTGCTAACAGGTTTACATCTGGGAGGTTCTGCACTGGGACTGTGTCTGGCCCAGCCGCCCTGGTAGCTCTAATGCTGCAATATTTTCTCCATGCAGAGAAATCACAGGGACACTGACATGCCTGCCTGGGAACATGCATCCAGTTTCTTCTCAGAAAAAAACCTGTCTCTTTCCTTCTTCCTTAATCATCTCTACTGAACTTGTCAGAAATGTGTTTATCATGAAGATGGGTCTGTGTCTTTTTCTTATTTGGAGAAAGACCATCTCATTCAGATAACTTGCTGAGGATTCATAGACTGTTGGATACTCCTGACTAGTCCTTTAAAGTAGTGACTAAAAAGGACAGGCCTGCCAATCCCTTTTTGGTTCCCTGGGCCTTCCGTTGCAGAGGGACCGGTTAACTGTAATTACTGAATCTTTATGTGCCAAGACAAGAACTCAATCTGCATTTCTGGCTTGTGTTTCCATGATCAGGTCTTTAGGACTTATCTAGTTGGTTATTAGGTATGAAGCCTTGTTTTTTCATGATACTTATGCACATGCAAACAAAGTAGCCACTCAAGAGAAGAGATCTGTGTGCCCTTTCTGATGGGGTCGGGGCACAATTTGCTTTTGTGAGGCATCATTAGAAAACATGATAAAAACCCCCAAGTTTTTTTAAAACACTATAGGTTTAGAATTCACGAATTCCCCTCAAAGTTGGTGATGCTGAGTGGCCATTCATAATAAGTTTTATTTATCTATTTTACAGTTTTCTTCTTGCATTAGATTAGCTCCTGTTACATTCTAATTATCTAAAATGTTATTACATTATTAGATATTATTATCAACTCAAACAGTAATAAAGTCATTATTTCAATTATTCAAAATAGAGCTGCATAAATGACTCAAAGTGAAAAAATTATTTGATCAACTTACCTTATTTTGGTAATTGCAGTATATCTACAACCATGTTCAAATTTCTTTAAATTTATTACTAGACAAATACTTCGTGCATGTTTTTCTCACTGAATTGATCATAATTTTGAAACTTTGATCTGGAATGTAGGTGGCTTATTTCTGACTGTCCAAATAAATCAAAAGATATTGTGCCTGTTCTTATAAGTACTGTGCAAATTTTAAATCTGGTTCCAATAAGTGGTTATGTTGTAGTGATTTTTCTTTTAAGTTCACCTTCTGTGAAAAACAGTGAAATCAAATAATTTGAACGTGTTTAGGAAGTAAACACAAGAGTCATAAAATGATAGAAGGGATTATATTAAAAAAATAAAATAAAAATTCAGAACGTTTCACTAATTTTTGCACATACCTTTAACTGTTTTCAGTTTTAAAAAAAGTGGAACACTCACAGAGAAAGGGCACGGTGCTTCCCTTGCTGTCCTGGAGCTGCAGGTATTGTGGATGCTGTACCGGTTGTCTTCCCACTCACCTTCGAAGAGAAGGAAAGAGGTGCAGAGCAGTGCCTTGTACACCGTGTCAGCTCAGTAAAACCCAGCCTGTGTTTTAAAGAAAGCAAAGTATTCGCCAAATTAAGTTTCTCTATGACTCGGAAAATGCCCATTGCAGATCCTTAGGAGTTGTACCCGATTTGAAAATACATCCTCTCTCTTCCTAAGTGTATTCCAAGAATTTCCTCTGAAATAGCAGGTACTTAAAGACCCCCTGCCTGTCAATTCCTGTCTCTTGCCGTCATGCTCAACCACTTTGTCTCACCTTTTTCATAAGCTTATGCTCGGGCAGCTAAATGAAGTGACTTTCGGGATGGGCACGTTACATCCTTGCGCTTGTTTCTTGGTGGTACTTACATGAAGCAGCGAAATGTTAGTTTCCTTTTTTTTTTTTTTTTTTATGAATACTTGAGTAGTTTAGCAACCCAAGTGACGATTTTCAAAGTACCCTTAGAACCAGATGGCGGGGAGTCAGTATGGAATCACTCCCCGCCCAGGGTGAGGCGGAGGAGCAGCCGGCTCGGCGGTACAGGGAGGGAGCGCTCCCAGCCAGCTGCTGGCCAGCGGTGCCCAGCGCCGGTGATGGCCCAAGCTGACAGGAGTTATCCTCAGTGGGACACGGGAAGCAAAGCGACCGAGTTTGTCAGGCCTGTCATTGCTGCGAGAGAATTACGGGACATTAATCCTTTTGAAATGCCTTTGCTAATTCTTGCGGTTTTGTTCCTGGGAGCCCGAGTTTCTCCTCCCTCGAAGCCCACACGTTTTATTAGGTATTGTAAGTGGCTACACCTGCAGTTTTAAATGACTGCCACAAATGTTGTAATGGTCGCAATCAGTCAAAGTAAAATTCAAAGTTCAAAGGTCAGTCTTTTGTAACTGGCGAGGAAGAGCTATGGGATAATAGCTTGTTAATGTTATTTACCTCATTCAGCTGAAAAACTTTCTGCAGGACTCTGTTGTGTCAAGACATTTACGTGGGCAATTCTGGGCATTGTCATTTGAATAGGGGTTAAATTATTCTGTTTTGTCATTAAGTGATCCTTGATTGGCAATCCACTACACAATGGGTGATCATTAGGGAAAGGCCATAAAACTGTTACACCATTTAAGAGTGAATGGTGAATGAAGCCAGATATCTCCAGGACCCGTTCCCCCCCTTCTTCCCCCGCCTCCCTCCTCCAAACTACAGCTGCTGGAGAAGCAATTTAAAGCTGAAGCGTTTAGAGGCTTGGAACAACCATTCTTTAATATGTTCCCCTAATTTTGTTTTGAAAATATTTATACAGAAATCAACAGTGGATAAACCTGCTTATAGTTACCTAAAGCATATCTAGTATTGTAAGGTCTCCTGATTTTGTTGTACCACTGTGAGTAGTGTGCAGTTTAAAACCCAGGCTGTTTGAGTGCCAAGACTGTAGCAGAACACCAGCCTTAAAAATAAAAGCGAGCCTGGCATGTTAATTTCAGAGAAAATCATGGAAATGAGTCAAAGGTCCAAATACACTGAGAACTTGAGAACTGGATGACACAGGAGGAAGTGCAACTTGCTTAATGAAAACGTCTCCAAATCCAGAAGATAGCGGTGTTCGAGGCCTGAGCCACGGCTGTTGTGGGCCCCAGGCTGATGACTTCTGTCAACCAATGTGACAACAGGCCTTGCAGTTTATTGTAAATCACCTAAATGGCTGTAATGGTTATGGTAAGCCAGAGCCAAGGTTGTACAACACATAGATTAGGAAGGCAGCGGTTCTGCTGTGGCTCCTGCCTGATCTCCTGACTTGCCATTTCATCCCACTGGAGGAGCAGGAAGGCAGAGGACAGGAGCACATGGCTTAGACAGGACAATGCTGGTCCTGCCTCACGTCAGTTAGCTTGTCATGGGACCAACACATGAGAAAATGCTCACATTATAGCTAGTCGATGACTTCCATCCAGCTTTACCTAACTTTATCATCCTTAGCTTCTGCTGTCATGGTGCTCCAGGCGATCTCTGGGGATTGGGTTTTCTAACAGATGCCCGCATAATTCCAGCCATGCTTGTGGGATCGGTGATTTTTCCATGACTGAAAAGCCAACACAGCTTTTAACTAAAACTGCAGAGCTAATTAACTGCTTAGTGATCTGTCTGTGCTTCTTTATATTCAAATTACAATTGCAGCTCATCTCACTAGAGAAAGAACATGCTCCGTGGCCTGCAAAGAGACTTATTTCTTCAACTACAATTAAAGATAGGATTCTTTTCTAGTAATTAAAGATATGCTGTTGCATGCTGTATAAGTGGGCTACAAACACTGTCCATTGGGGAGGCTGTAAACCAAGGCATGTTCTGACCATGTTTTCCTGTACTGCCAGATGTGTAGCTAGACACCAAGCTGCAAGCATTTGTTCTTATGCTTGACTTGGAAGGATCCATTGTCTTTCAGGGCCTTTGGAGACTATCACGGTGATGAGTGTATGAGATCAGATGTTGTACTGTAAATCTCCCTTTAAAAGGGAAGAAAGAAAGGAAATAGGAAAACGTCCACCTTTCTACATTGAAGATCCAGCATAGCAATAGTCAGAGATGTTTTGAATAGCGATAGGCAAAGGCGTTTTAATGAATTCCATGTATTTTCGAACATCTGATTTCCCTTTAAACTTGTACTAGGTAAATGTTACTCAGTTGCCCTTTTAGAAAACAACAATTTGACTTTTTTCCCTCTTTGTATTCTGACAAATATTGGTCTTGATGAGTGTTAAGGGACTAAAACTGCTAAACATCAAAGTGCTCATTATCAACCAGCCAGCTGCACTCCTCACTGCACCTCCTCATCACACACAAACCTGATCTTTTCTGTGGGGACCACCCCCCCCCAGAGACACAGAACAAGTTCTTCTCTATGCTAACAGTGCACAACATTGTCAAATGATGTGTAATGATTTTATAATGTGAACTAATGCCACTAGGGACTGAACTGAGACTTCTGATTTCATTACACTCACTGCTGAGACTGGTTTGGAATATGAATTTGGGGCAAAGATAAAAGGCTGTGTTCATGTCCTCTAACCATCAACCCTCGACCAGTATTATTTGGCATGGATCCAGACAAGGATCCTACCCCAGGTATCTCAGGAAAAAAACTTGTGATTTATATATGTTGCTATAAAACACCAGGCATGCAAATAAGTACCTTTTACTAAGTAAACCTTTGTGCCACGAATGAAATCTTAATATAAGCCAGGAGAAACTTGCCCTCTGCATCAGAATCAGACCTTTGCTCACCAAGAAAATGTTCCTAAAAGATACTGTTTGTTAATATTGGCTTGCAGATTTTTTGTGTTATGATAGTTAAAGGTGAGGTTTTGTTCTGTTTGCTTTTAATCTTCAATTAGAGATAACTCTAGAAGTGTAAAGGCACCGTAGGTACGCACACTGTGCACTAAACTTATGGTATATACTGTTGAACTGAGTAAAGGCTTTTTATACAACAACAACAGCATAACCACTAGCAAATGGTGTTCCTTTACCTGTTAATATCTGTGTTACCATGAAGCCTAGGATATCTGTCTGATTTTAGTGATTTCATCTCTTAGTGTCCTAGGAGACTGTGAGAAATAGAAGACAATGCCTTAACATTTTTCTCTAGCATGGATAATATGAGAATTAACTTCCTTCTTCATTATGATGTAAGGAAAAAACCCCAGGCTTTCAGTCAAATTCTCACCTACGGTAAGTATGTCTGGTTCTATATTTTTCAAGGCAGTTTATCCCATTTATACCAGCAGAAAATGTAGGCCATGATAGTGACAGCAAGGAGATGAACACCCTGAATATCTGGCTAATTTTCAAATGTAATCTACCTGCTAATGTGTGATATGGGAACTAAGTGTCCTTTATATACTCTTAAAGCACTTCAGATGCAGGAGGGATAGAAACTAATCCACCTTCAAAGGCAATTATATTGGGAATTACACTACTTCATGCAGTAAACTGTATTCAGCATCCTGCCCCTTTTCCCAGCACTGTACCATTGCCACTATTTTAGATATGAGTAAGAGTTAATCATAAGTACATTAAATTCAGTATGTGAAATGGAAAGGGGAAGCCTTACAAAGATATAAAAGCATTCAAAATATAAGTGGTGATTAAGCTTGTTTCTTCTTGTGCTTATACATACTGGACAAATGATTTACTTTCATCATCTAATGTATTTAAACTATCTTGGTTGTAGGGGTCACAGCCACTGTGAGATGGGAGGAAAGACAATACTAATCAAAAGCAAACCATGCCACTTTTTTTCTCTAGTGCTGCTAATCTTAATTGAATCAATCTCATGGCATATGTTGACAGTGAAAGATTGCTCGAACCTGGGAGGCCAAGCTGGACAGAGCCTCCAGAATAAATAAAAAAAAAAATCTTCCTTAATCATTAATTTGTTCATTCACTCCCATTTGCTTCCATTCTTCAATGTCTTAGAAGATGTACCCCATGCAACCTTCCTCTTCAGCAATCATTTCCAAGTGTTTTCCCCAGTATACTCATGTGTTTTTTAAGAAACTAATTTGCCTGAGATGAATACAGCAGAGATGCTTATGTTTTTTTCTTAAAAAAAAAAAAGTAGTTGGATTTTATAGGGTTGGGCATATTGTGAAAAAGGATAGCATTTCTAATGAATTGCAACAGAACTGAGTTAATTTTGGAGCAGAAATATTTCCTGTTAGAAGACATGAGGTAAATCCTACTTGGACTACGGTGGAGTTGAGGAGTAGTTTACAACCTATTCATGGATTCACAGTAGCTGTAGTCCTGTAAAAGTAAGGCAGAGAAGTGAAAACGCTTTGAAGTTGGTGGCAAAACTAGAGAACTTTGTGGCCTCCAGATCAGGTACCCTGAAAGTACATCTGGGGGTTCCACGATGTTATAATAATAACAACTAATAAATAATTAGTAATATTCTATTGGATTGACTATTCCTTCTGGACTTTACTGAGGTTGGTAATGTGATAATTCCTGTCATCTGTTATTTTTATTTTATTATTATTTTGTTGCTACCAAACAAGCAAACTATAGGCACATACATGCATGTCCTTCCCTAGTTTCCGAGCACCTTGCATATATTGCATTGTAGGTTGGACAACATTACAAAATTACTTAAATTTGTTAACACATGGCATGGAGGAAGGCACTTAGTGTATGAGCTATTTTTTCTGCTCTGGTCTTCATATCTGCAAATGTTTATGTTTGCTGAATTATGAGTGTGAAAATCTTGCAAGCCTAAGACCTTAAAATGAAATGTGAAAGGGCAGAGGGATCCTTGCAGAACCAGGACCTAAAGGCTACATTTCAGTCTCCCTAAAGATAAGACTGGATTAGATTTGTTCCTTCTAACAAATAGTTTCAATTAATAATGTTAGTAAGTGTGAATTATAAGGAGAAGGGTTTTGATGAACAACACTGTTCATATTCTGTGTAATCCATTATGAGCCCATATAATTTAAAACATTGCTATACTGTGCATTAATCAGACTCAATGTATGCAATTAAATGCTATTTGATGATGAAAAGCAGATTTACTGTTGACGTGCAATAACGTTTCTAACACAGCAGCAGAAACTTGCTAGAGATGTAATGGTTTGTGCTGAACATACATTGTCTACGCTAAACTTAAGTATGGCAGTGTGTGCATAACATTCTCTTATTTTCCCAATACGTTTATTCTGTCTATAAAGTGACTCCACTTTTACTCCATTAGATTTGGGTATGTGCAGACAGAGTTACTCTCTTAAGAGAGATAACACTCTTAAGTAATTTCTCAGGGTTTGATTACGCTGTATAACTTAAACTTTTTCCCAAAGCAAGAAATTCACCTTTAACTTCTTACTGTGGCATTTAAAAAAACCTCAAATCAAATCTAGTTCTCAGAAATGAAAAATCCTTTATGCTTTAGTAGCCTAAACCAGTGTCATTTACAAAAATACCCAAGAAATTAAATGGGAAAAACCCAAACCTTCCAAATGGCAAATAATTTAATCCATGCCTAAAATCAAGACAACATATTTGGTAAAGTCTCTCAAGTCTAGCCTCTTTTAAAGTGCCATCTTGTTTTGTTTTGATGTATATCTTTATAGCAGAATAATTAATGTTTTACAAACCAGTGATGGTGAAGTTGTTCACATTATTCTGAGGGCAATAAATCCACATGCACATAGTTTTGTATTATAGAGATCATTTAAGTGAGTGTAATTTTAACATTTTGATGACAGTTTTAGGATCCTACCAAGCAGTGATAAAGCTAGCAGTTATACTATGTGATAATTCTGCCTTTCATTATAATGCAGAGTTTCTCCATACTAAATCAGGCCAAGATGCAGGCTATTACCCCTGGGCAAAATTCATTCATTATGCATGTACGTTATTCCTAAAATTATTGATAATACTTTTCGTAATAGTTATTTTTCATGCATTAACTTTTGCAGCTATATTAGTATTAAGGATACGTTTATTAGTATTGAGTATTTCTTGAATAATAAATACAATCTCAGAGCCTATTAACAGTTTCTCTAAGTTGAAAGCTATCATCAGCTATAGTGCTGTAATTCCGCAGTGCAATTATGAAGTGGTGTATTAAGCTGTGTTTAAGGAAATGAATGTCCTGTGCATCAGTGCAGCGGGGTTGAAGACATGACCCAGAAACCTTTGTTTGCTGTAAGGAAAGTCAGAAATAAGGCTGCTGAAGCTGCAGGTACACATTTCACGAGTATGAACTTGGTAGCAGGCTTGTCATCTTCCTTTATACGGTATGTGAATGTATCGGCTGCTCAGAAGAGTCAGCGGCCAAAGCCCTTGTCAGTTGGGAATTTCGGCCAGTTTTGCTGGCAGAGATGCTCATTTGCAACACAGGAATTTGAGGCCCAGACTATACTTTCACTGGTGTCTTAAGCAGTTCTGAGGACTGAGAGGAGCGACAATTCCAGAGTAATATATTTCCTTACCTGCTCTTTTATTGCCTTACTCTTGAGATCACTGTGGTCTGTAAGATTAACTACGTTGCAAACCAGCAATTTTCAGGGTGGATCTTGCCATTTGTTTCTTTTTTGCCAGATGTTTCATATGAGATGATGTCATCTCCTCTGTCACTAATTGCCTCATGAAGCCTGGCCCAAGAGAGGCAACTCAATAGCAACTCAATAGCGGCAGCACGGCATGGGAAGAGGTTTTTGGGGCTGGATATAAAGTTCAGGATACATCCTGAATGCTGACAAGACATTGTCTCTGTGGTGTGTGAAGGTGGTCGGATGGTTGAACTGTTGGGCTTTTGAGGTGCTACAATGACATTTACTGGTCACTTCCACTCTCACCAACGGTGTACCCATGGCAGAAAATGGGGTGGGCTGAAGGGAATTGTCCCCGAGGTCAACTCTGCCCTGCAGACCACAGGAGGAAGAGGGTGGAGGGAGCGGTGGCAGCTGAGCCATATCTCCCTGTTTTCTGGGCAAGCACATAAGAGGAGAGCAAAGGTACTCTCTGTTGTATCTCTTCCCAAGAGAGTAGGTAGAGCTCAGCCCTAAATCTCTGTTTCAACATGGCTTATTGTTTAATTAAGAGATGAATTATTGTGTGTGGGTTAGAAGATGTGATGTCTTCGTTTTTCCTGTCTCCTGGCATATTTACTAGTACCACACTGTGGGTTTTTTTTTTTGTATGGGTTTTTTTTTTTTTTTTTTGTGCTGTCTTCTCCACTGTTGCTCAGCACTTCACTTTCTCCTGGTCTGATAGCAGTGAGGTTGTGGTCATCTTACTAGCCCTGTGTGAGTTAGTTTCAGAAAACAGCACTCAACTGATGTTATGGAGGACTTATTTAAAAGCTTGAGAAGACAAGTTACCAAAAGGACGTAGCAAGTCTCAATGGCATTTATTTGTTTGTGTTTACAGAACGCAAGGCCAATACTGAGCTGAATACAGGGAGGTCCTGTACAGCAGCAGGTGGGACTAAGGGACCTGCACATCACCTTTATTCTTCTGAGAACTGGTAGCTGTTCCAGCCCCATCAGGTCTATGTCCTACAAGATGTCTTTATCTGTTCCCAGCATGTTATACTTTGGCCTGGATTCATCTCACTTAATTCCAAGGGATTTCTGTGACTGTAGAGACAACATAAGGCAACCAGGCTCCATGAAGGGAGCTAGCTGACAGTGTACATCTAAGTCTCTTTCGGTGGCCTATTTTCTTGCCCCCTTGTGAGGGATGTGGTTAGAATGAGCTGAAGATGGGAAAAGAGGGTAGCAAGAGGAGGCATTTCCCATCACTGGTTGAATGGCTCCTACACCTCCTACGCATTTTAGGAGAATGGTAAAGGAGTATGAAAGGATGTGAAAGCCATCTCTCCATCAGCCTCTGTGCTTCCTGTATCTCCCATCTATTTTTAATGAAACACCAAACCACTGTTGTAAGAACAAGAAGAAGTAGTCAGTGTTACTTCAGCTGATCAAGTAAAACTAGGAAAAGGTCTAGTGTTCGTGAGACATTTTGTTATCTTCCAACTGTAAGAAGTGCTTTCTTTGGGGAATAACTTCAGAGACTTGGATTTTCATGCTTCAGTAACTGTAATAAATAAATCTGAATAAATCCACACTTCAGTGCCAAGGACTGAATCAAACTCACTTATTTTTATACTGAAAATATCCTGGCATTAAAAGGCTTAGCATGTTGGGTTGTTCTGTTTAACAATGAGGTGAAAAATGGTGCAGATGACTGTAGTATTAACTAAAAAATGCTAGAACTCTTCTGTTGCTTCCCTTTAGGAGGTAGTTTGAAGTTGCACGCTCAGACTTTTTCTTCACATGACTAATTCACTCTCCTGTGACCTATCTTTAGTTTGATATTGAATCAGGAACAAGAACTGTAGCTTCAGCTGACCCCAAACATTTAGTTACATTAATCACAGGGTGTTTTTGGACTCTGAGCATACTGAATGAAAGACACTTTCTTTGCAAGACATTGATCAAACAGTCTACAGGTATCAGTACATCGAGGCACATTAATCATCTGGTGCATTATCAGTTCCACCAGGAGAATATGTAAATGTGATTCCTGTCAATGATAAGGAAAGCAGAATTTATTTTTAAAAGTGGTCCATCTGGAGCTGTTGATATAATCTTACCTAAGACAATAGGTTGTAAAGATACATTTTAGCAGGACTGCCAATGAACATAAAGAACAAGCAAATTAAAGCTATCAAAAAAAAAAAAAAAGGAAAAAAAGAAAAAGATACTTCAGTCACTTGTGGGAATTTCTGTTCCACAACATCACGGAGGAGACTTTTTCTGCTTAATAAAACAGTGCAGTTTTATGAAAGCCCTTATAATTGATCTGTAACCACAAAAGCTTTGTTTAAGAGTGATGCTATTCTGTTCTCTGCTTCAGTGCTCTTGCCCTAGAATACACCTGTGATATACTTGCCTTGTGGCTAAGGATGTGATGCTCATACTTACTGTGAAACTCTGAGGCAACTGCTCACCTTCGCAGATGGCTCACCTTCACTCATATTAATGGGGCTGTCTGACTGAGGCATGCAACATGCATCTTGCTGAAAGCATTTTTGTGTAGACCTTCTTATATTGTTGGCTAATTTACTCTATTTCTTTACAACAACAGAAGCATTTTTTCCTTCCTCTTTCCTTCCTTTCCCTCCTCTTTCCTTCCTTCTTTCTTCCTCTTTCCTTCCTTTCCTTCCTTTTCTTCTTCTGGGATAGGGAATTTGGTAGAGATTGAATATATAAAATGGTCATCTCTTTTCTCTTTAGTGTTCTTTCCTACTTTCCCAGCTTCTTTGGGCTACAAAAGAGGAACAAGGAATCCTTTGGGAAGATGAGTGCTTGTCTTCAAAGAGTATGGATCTTGCTGGGTTGTGGTTCTTGAAGACTGGAAGAAATGCAATATGATCTGTACGCAAAGGCTGAGGACAGAGCTTGCTTTGGGTCTTATCTTGGCTCTGCTCATGTCAGGAAAAAGTTACCTACGGTGCAGGATCACAAAAGATTTTAGGATTTCTAAGCAGTTTGATGAGCAAGTGGGCTAAATTCCAAATTTTTTGAGAGAACAGTGCTAAAAGCAATTTTGAGAGATTAGGGTTATAAAGTCATGTAATTAATGCCTCCTTATCTTGAGGCTGAGACAAGATCCACAGGATTTGTGTTTAGTCTCCTTACAGGACAGCATTTGGCTCTGTCTTATGGTCAACGTTATGGTTCTCATTTAAATGTGGAAGAGTTAGGAACACTTGAATGTAATTGTAATGTGTCTGTACAAACAAAGACATGATTGACTGCATGTGCACAATGATGCCTGGGATGATAGCAAGGAAACCAATGTACGATTTCTGCACATGCAAAAAAGCCTCTTTGAATGTCCTTCCTTTTGCCTTTTTAATATTGTTTGCCATCATGTTGCAACCATGTGCCCTTCATAATTATATTTACAAATACATTGCTTATACTTTTTTCAAGGTCAGGATTATATTGGCACATTTCAACAATTAGTCATACTGTGTATTGTAAGTGCCTTATAGATTCCCTTTATCATACCTCACTGTCGAGCAACATCATAACGTTGCTGTTAAGTGAAAGTGATTGTTGAAATGCAGGATTGTTGTAGAAATGGCCCCAGCTCCTACTGAGTAACATAAGGAGAGAGAGCATGTGAGTGTGTCCTTGGGACACTGGGTATGTAGCTGCACCTGCACAGATAATACTGTTAACGGCATTTTAATGTAAAATTATAAACCTTTTAGGTTTACTCCTTAAAGGGAAGAAAATAGATACAATATTTCTGGTTTATATTGCACCCTGTATTTCTAAAAGATCTTTCAGGAAAAGACCAGCTACTGATGTTTTTCCTGTGTCCTCTTCTGCTTCTCTAGAGAACACAGCTGGAAGTTAATTAGATGTTATTCATGCAGAAAATAATGTAGGCCTTCAACATGCTATGGACAAAGTTAAAACAGTAAAAGAAACTCCTGAGTTGCTTAGGAAAGAGAGTAAACTTTATGGGCTAAGCTTGTATATAATATATGTCACTTGCATCTCAAACTGGGTGAGAGAAAGCTTTCAGAATCTGCAGGCTCAGTGCACTGGGTGAACATACACCAGCTGAAGTCTTCAGGGAAGCCAGGGAGAAGAAAAAACCCTCAGAAATGGCCAGGGAGCCGCAAGGTTTCTGAAACAAGAAACTTACAATGCCTGTAATGATGGTGGTAGACTTCGATGTGCAGAGCTCAGGACTCCAAGGCTACCTGGAGAGGTAGCTACCCAGGAGAGCCCAGCAGCTGCTGACATCTCCAGGGTGGCACAGGACACTGGCCAGGACACAGAGCCAAAACAAGCCCCGCCTGAGCAGAGGCTGCATGTCAAGCAGCCTTTTTCTTTGCTAGTGAGAGCTGGAAATGACAAGGCTGGAGATTGTCATCCATTGCACATATTTCTCTTCCTTCCCCTTGCCCCTTAGTTTTACTCTTTTTTAAAAATTATTTCTTCAACTCTTCTTTTTAGTTCTTACTTATAATATCACAATGGAGTATTTAAGAGTGGCTCTAATGAAACGGGACTTGTGCTGCCAGCAGTCATTTTTGTAAGGGGTAATCAACTAACTGATAAAAATAGCTGATTATAGCAGCAAGTTCAGGCCGCAGCAGTAAAGGGAGGCTTAGCGTTTCCATTACAAGACTCATTATTGAGAGGTTTATAGCTCAGTTATTAAAAAGAAGGTGCTATGAAATTTGGCATTTGTTATTCCAGTAGAGAGAAGTTTTTTGAGTCCAGTATTTAAAAGTCTGGTTTGTTTTATTGTATTCTATTTCATGCTCATGTTCTATGGGCATAGAAACCATTACGAGAAAAAATATGTGTCCATACCAGTGCTAATGGTAAATGGCAAAAGTGGACAAATAGTTTATAACAGCGCAGAATAAAAATTGCTGCCTAGGTCTTGAAAGAGCTGCCCTTTGGGCAGCTTTCAGCTTATTACATAGCAGATGAGCAGGAGGCCAGTACTGTGTCATACAACCCTGTTGGCTTGGATTTTGTGGCCCTGGGATGGCCTGGGTGTTGTAGAGTCAGAGGGCTAGGACCAGCACTAGGACACCCCTGGAGGCTTCAGAAATTCTTCTGAATGATGATGAGTCAACTTCACTTCTGAGGCCATTTCTTGTTTGTTTTTCCTTTGGGAAGATCTAACTCATGATTGATGCCTTGTTAATAATACTCATTGTATCACAGTAGATTCATGCTGTGGCCTAACCCAGAGGAAACGTTCAGAAGAGGAAAAAGTTGTCTGGTTGTCTGACTCAGACTGCGGAGGTCTCTGTGGCCACTGCATTCTGGTCTCTGTGTTCTTCTCTTGAAATACATTCTGTCTTCTGTAAGGGTAAATACAGTTTATTCCATGTTAGTATCATGTTTTTTAAAGTAATTTTTTTGAAATTTCATCTGGGGATATGAGAGTGGTGTTTAGTACTGGGAATGTATCAAAGATACAGTGAAGAGAACTTAAATTCAGAAGATTAAATGGATATTACTAAAAAGAGAATTATATTAATGTAACATTGAAAGACAATGAAAATAACAAGAGAGATGGAATACAGAGGGTATACATTTTGTGTTATACATTGGATAAGGACATAAAAACATACAAATCTATGATTTTAATAATTTCATTAACGTTTGGAAATTGTTTTTAGTGCAGAAGCTGGGCTCCTGTTGACAGTTCCTTCCTTTGGGATCACTGCAATGGAGCTATCTTCAATGTTTCAGTAAGCTTTCCTTTTCCCTCCCCTTTTTCCTTTTCCTTTTGAATGAAATGTGTGCTCATCTTTAAGAATACGAGCAGCCTCATTTATTGCAACAGAACTACTTATGTGCTTACAGATAAGCGACTAGGGAAAGGTATGCAAGAATTGCCTTCTTTTTAATATATATAAAGGCCTTCAAATAAGAGGTAAGCTGTTTACATTTTTAGTAAGGTCAATATCCTATCAGGTCTGGGTATGTTGTTAGTAGGTTTTTTTAAGCAATCATGGGCTGGTTTATATCACAGTCATTTCAGGGGACTTTAATTTTTTTTTTTTTTTTCATTTACATTTCACTGGGTCCTGGGAGTATTTTAAGGTTTCTTTTGACATTTCTAAATGGAGGTTCCCTTATCTCAGCGTTATGCATTTCTCTGCATATATGTTTTGCTAGAGTGTTACTTTATTTTTATTTAATGCTGTAGCTAATTTTAAAATTTTCTTTATTGTTCTGTTTCTTTTTTTCTGGGAAAGATCGTTTTTAAAATACAGATGGATATTCAAAACCCTCTGTTTATTATACCTGAATTGTTCTGGTTTGAGGTGAGCAAATACTAGAGAAATGTTGTTTACTTGAAATTTTCAAAGGTGTCCCAAAGGCAGCCACCTGGAAATATTAAAGAGGGAAGGCTAAGGTATTTATGAGGAGCACCGTGGTGGCTCTCTCCGTCAGGATCATCCTAAGAGATGTTGTTTATAAATGGATTATGAGCTTCAATCGTTTTATTAGGATTTTTATTTGTGCACATTAAAGCTAGGTGCGTTATAATTGACCCACGCTTACTGCAATTGCTGAGCGAGTCTGTTCCCCGGCTACCTGAGGACATTTTCACAGCATGCTTGGTAACTGTGTAATTTGGGAATGTGAGTTCACCTTCAATTACAAGTTTGTCTTTTCTTCTAAATAATAACACACTTCCAGCAATATGGCCATACATAGGAAATTCCAATCCCGATTTTCCAATGCCCCTTTTGTTGGCTGTGGTAGACCTGGGGTCTTGACTGCCTCTCTGTCTGGCCACCCTGTTGGAAGGGGAAATGCCTGCAGATACGATGTGAGAGCAGATTGCTGATGAGCTGTCTTATGCCCTTCAAGGTTTAGTGTTCTGTGGATTTAACTTGACTAGACTGAATACAGTTACTTTCATGTGTGTGGAAAATATGGCTATGTGCAAAATCCCAGTTAGAGTCAAATCACAAAACCCTTTGAGGAGGAAAGAGTAGATATTTCACCAGGCTTAATCGTCTTGAAATTAACCGTTTGCCAGTGAGTCTGTGGCCTGTGTGTACAGTGACTGTCCATGGATTATCCACTCACCATTGCCTTCCCAAAGAGTCTGACAAATCATGTGTTTTTAGTGTGCCACCATGCTAAACCATTGCTTTGCTAACACGTCCCTTGGGCTGCAGTCTGGAGACACAAGTCAGAGGATGTTTCCTTGGTTGACTATATGCAGAATGAAAACTATTGCCATTTGAAAGCGTCATCTCATGGGGGGAAGGGGAGGAGGGAGGGCGCAGGAGGAGGATGTTGATTGCGACTGACATGCGCCTTAATATCTGATGTGGCTTTCACACTTGGAAATATTCAGGACTCCATATGTTCCAAAAACCCCTCTGAACAGTGCATATAACATTGCCTTTATCATTCTTTAATCTCAGTTTAATTGCTGTGGTCAAATTACCCCACACTTAATAACCCGCAGCTTGGTGTATTATTTAATATGGTTGACACATACTTTGTTTTAAATGTCAGTGCTGGTAAAGCCCTGGAGTTGGCAATGCTGTGCATGATAGATGGCAGAGGAGATGGATCATCTGTTCTTTGTCTGTGCTGTTGGTATGTTGGCTGCAACTTTTTCAACTGTGACACCAGACTCATGCCAAACCCAAAGCTACTGAATGGGTAACATTATCCCTTGTATCTGATGTTTTGTAGCTAATCATTCTCAATTTCTCTGGCTGTTTTTACAGGAATGTGTAATATTATATCACCCAAGTCGAAGTGGTGAACTAGTGTTGTTTTAAATGGGCTGATTTAATTATTTCAGCACCCAGTGGCACCTTTGTTATTAAAGGATTTTCACAAAGCAGTACGTAGTCTAATTATGAATTTACACAAGAGACCGTAACAGCATCTGCTGGGTAAATAATATACATTTGTAAAATGGTCTAGCTACTAATTTACACAGCCGACCACTGAGACACTGAAAGGCTGTTGCATTCTGTCATGTCAGCTCTCAAACACTTCCAAGCATTCCATAACAAAACAGTGAAACTCACATAACTAAAACTCCCTTCTGGAAAAAACCAGTACTGTTTGGAGTTGGTGAATTCAGCCGCAGTTCCAGCCAAAGCTGCCTTCTCGTCCCCAGCTGGGCAGCAGTGCGTGGGAAGCATCAGGTCACCAAGTTAAGGAGAAGGTGTACCTTTTCATCCTGGATTGCTGGCTCCTGCTCTGTTGGTGCAAATCTGTCCTCAAGCTAATTTAGCTGGTCCCCAGAGACTTTCTCCTTGCACAGTAAGAGCCTAGGGTAGGACATAAGTGCTGTTGTAACTCCTGTGTCACATACCTACAACTGTGCTCCAACTGCAGCCAGGACATGCTTATCTGAATGATCTTTGCCTACAATCTTGGTCCCTTGCAGCTATGAAAGGTAGGTGCTAGTCATGACAGGCCAGGGGCTGCACTGACTTGTTCTGGAAAGGCTGGTTGGTCCCAGACCTGCAGATGCAAGCGGAGTTCACTCGTCGAGAACACTTTGGCCTTGTTTTGGCATCTGGGCATTGATACAGAGACACAGATTATCTGCTTCTGAAAACAGCTATAATAGATTCATGCGGTTCCTGGGTAACAGGACGATGACAGCTGGGGAGTAAATCGCTGGTGTAAGGTAAGATTTTTGCCAAATCAGTGAGACTGACGTTCTTAGCCTGGAACCTATTAGTGATTAGTGAGAATAAAATTTAAGATTTCTCAAACCCTCAGCTACGTGCAGCTTTGCAAAGTGGAAAAAAGAGGTTTAGCTATGGCTTAGTGTTAAGAAGAGAGGAGCTCCGTGTAAGCCTTGAGTATCTTAAGTATCCATGGAGGTGCAGTTTGCTATCAAAGCAAAACCAAACTGAAAAAGACTGAGGAGAAAGAAACGTAAAGAAGCATATACTGGGTGATCCTATCTCTTCCTGTGTTTCTGGCACACAGGAAATGAGTGTGGAAGGAGAACATAATGGTTTCATTGCCATCTGTGCATTATGATGCCCATCAACTTGAAGTCTTATCTTTTTGCAGACAGGAAACTGGACAAGCTCTCCCATAGCAAACCCCCCTGTATTTCCTCACAGTTCTCTCACCTGTGTAAGCCACACAGCCTTTTCTAGCAATGCTGAGAAAAGATTTATGTCTGCAGTGCAGAGGAAGGTCTCCTTTGCTGTTTAAGGCTGAATTCTACATCAGCAGGCTACATCTGGGGACCGGCATTTGCACTGGTTTTCCCAAGCACTCTATTTTCCATTTAAACATCATGCTTAGAAAATGATCCTATGCCTTCACAACAAAGCTTGTGTTTCACATTAAAAGCACATCCATGCATTGCTGTTTATTCAAAAAAGGAAACCAATATAGCTATTTTTCTTGATTCCTTGAGTATTGTATGGGATAAAGGAGGCAAGAGTGGGAAAAGTGAGAAACAGGGACTTTGCTTCCTCAAGAGGAATGATGATTCTCATCAGTCATGCCTCTTGCTCTTGCATCTGTGCTGTATTTTCTCTCAAAATAATAGGAGAATGGCAGTGGAGAAAGAAATCACCAGTGTCCTAAAAGGAAAAGACCCTTTTGAAATGCATGGTATGGGGCTGTCAACCTATTGGAAGGCTTCATCTAATAAATACCTGGTTTGTGTACATATAAGATTCTTTTAGCAGCTACATAATTTTAAGCACAGACTTGTTTCCTGTGTTTGTTGTTGATGTGGGGAAGATCCAGTTTTTGCATTGACCAGGCAGCAGGCATCCTCATAGGAATGAAATATTTTATGATTATGTACATTGTCTCATTTGCCCCACATTGCCTTCATATTGAAGACAACATGGCAGGTTTTTTGAAGGAGAAGAAATAAATTTTTGCTTTGTTCTGGGCAGTGAAGTAGCTTTACAAGACTTTCGGCTCCTGTTCAAGTGTATCATACCATTTGTGATTTTATAAACTTTATAAACTAAGCATAGCTTGAGAGAGTCGAGTGTGAGTCAGCCTGAAAGAAAACGTGTAATTAATATTTTACTGTAAATGATTTGGGAGTAAGATTATCCATGAAAATCTGAACTATTACCCAGCTGTGCATACTGAATGGTGGTTGGGGTGGGTAAACGGGAAGTTGAAAGAGGGGAAAAATGGTGTTTAAGATGAAAGCTGCTTTCAGTGAAGACAGGATCATAGCAAAAATGTAACAGGAGAAGTGAAATATAATTAGGAACGTGACATTAATACTGGATTTGCAGAATGTTGCCTAACAGGTGGGTGGAGTTTATTTGACTTTGTTTCAGCTGGAGTATTGAATCACACAGATGCAGTCCTTAAAATTATTTTGGACTGTGAGAAAAAAGGTAACAAGAATGTTCAAATACATGAGCTCCCACCATCAGCATGTGTCCTCGCTCTTTCTCTCCTAACTGCAATAATCACCTCTCAGTTACGACGGTTCTTGCTCTTCCTCTGTCATTCCTTGTTTCTGCAGCTCTGCACTGGAAAGCAGAGGGGATATTGGGTTTCCTTTCACCAGAATGACAAGTTGGGGAAACATCTGGTTTAAACAAAATGTGGAAAAGGATTGAAAAAGAATTAAGGTTTTTTGGCCTTTTTTGTTCATGCCTGTTAGACACCTATTTTTATTAAAATAAAATTTATGACTATAATATGAAGGGAAGACATGTAAAAGATTGAACTGTGGAGTAATCAGAGAGGAAATCTATGAAAGGCAAAATGTCCACCAGAATGGACAACACGAGCCACTTTCTGGACTCCAGGATGGAAGCATCAATATGGAAACATTTGTTTCAGCTTATGAACTTTTTTGCAATCCAGCTAAAATATCAGCACCACCTGTGATACAAGCATCAGATTTATTATCAGCTTCTCAGGAATTGCAAAACAGCCTAACTCCACCCGACTGTTAATAAATCAGGTGCTGAAAGCACTTCAAATGAGAACCTTGCTGAAGAGACAAGTAACTCATGAGGATCAAAGGCTCAAGTCAGTTAAACTGGCGATTTGCCCTTTTGGCATAATCAAAATCCATTTTCAAAAAAGAAGAAAAGAGAAAAATAAACAGGAAAAAAAATCATGTGACATAATGTTTTTATCAGGCTAGGACAAATATTAAAGTAGGAGTGGGCATCAATAATTCATTCACTCTGATTCTGCACAACTGAGTTTATAACATTGCAGAGTTAGTAAATCTTACAGAGTTGATCTAAAGCCCATTGAAGTAAATGAAAAAAAAGTGTATTATTTCTTTTGATTTCAGTGGTTTAGATCTGGCTGTTGGTAGCTGCTTTGGACAACAAGTGTCCACTCCCCAGTGAAGCTGACTTGTCCCTTCACTGTATTCCCCCATACTCCACTGACATCACACACATGCAGAAGATCAACTGCAAGCCAGGCTTCTGATAAAAGAAATTGCCTGAAAAATATTGCAATACACAGCTTCCTGGATTAATTAATAATATTACTTGCTCATCAACATAGATTACATGCTGGGCATTTTGCTGGTATGCTTTAGGGAAGGGGTGAGAGAAAAGTTCAGCAGTGGGTGGAGATGTAGGGAAGAGAGAGGAGGACACAAGTTAAGAAATATCATGAATATCAATTCATGATTGCAGGAATATGTTTTTAAACACTGCGTAGCTCATATTTGCATGAACAGCATTTGTGTGCCTAATAAGCTGAAGCTGTCAGTGACTTGAACATTGACAGCTTTACAGGAACTATGTTTTCACAAGTTAGTGACTAACTCTTCTTTTTGCCCCTACAGTGGGCATAAACTGTAGGGGTTTTATTATTCAGTGCCAGCGAGTCTTCATTTATGTTTGAGATTCATCTCTCTTTCCCATGTCCTCTTACTGGTGGTCTGCAGTAGAAGACAGGTGGCTGTTATGAAACCTTTTTTTTTTCCTTTTTCTGGATGACTCTTCAAGTCACAAAGAGAATGAGAAAGAATTTTTGGATGATCATGTTGCTCTGTAGCAGTCTGGAACGAGCCTGTATGTCAGAGTAAGTATGGGCTTCACTGTCCTTGGTAGATGATGCATTGACCTTGTGGGCAGCAAAGCCAACCACAAGAGGAGCATTCAGGTGAATAGGTGGGGCTGAGGCACTTCTCCCACACTTGGTAGTAAAGCAAATGTGAGTCACAAACAGCAGTGTGGGTGGAAATGGTGTTTTGGAAGACTTTAATGCAGAAATCCATGCTTTCAGGTTTGCAGTTGTAAAGCTGAGGGATAAAAGCTCTCTTTCTCTTGGATACCCAGGTGCAGTGCCACTGATCCAAGCAGAGTTAGTCTGGGTTATAACTAGTGCAGAAGAGAAACCAGTCACGTTCCTGTGGTAGTGGTGTACACCTGAAGTGGGTGCAGAAATGGGTGACTCACTGGGTCAGTGTGTGACACTCTAGATTTTACTGTTTGCACATGCAGTTGGTTTTGTGTAAGAAACTGGAGAGCAACCTTGTTTATACTGAGTTGAGGGCCTTAGGAAATCTGGGGAGTGGAGCAGCTGAGAAATGTGCAATTTCAGTTGGGCAAACATCAGACAAAAAAAGAGCGTATCTGCTGTTCCTCTTTGCTTTGATTCTGCAAAATTTATCCCAATCTGACATTAGGAGAACATCATCATTCAGAGAAACCCACAGTGACAGGGCCATTCATTCCCACTCCATGCTCTGAGGAGAGTAATTTCAAGTTTTGGAGTGATGTCTCCAAACACAACTTGGTCCCACCAGTTGTCTTTGGTAGGGATTCACAGCAGTGCAGGTCCTGGCATTTGTGGTACAAACGTGGGGAATCTTCACCAGCCTGGCCGTGGTGTACAAGCGAGTGCTACTGCTAACTCAGCCCAGACACTTGTTTTTAGAGAGTTCTTGTGGGTTCTGTTTTATTACTGGCACTTGGAAAAACGATTATCAGTCCTATGCTTTAAAATTAATGTTAAGCAACAAGTCTGTTTTGTTTAGGTTTTACGTCTCCATTCGCTGGGTTGGCAGCAGAGTTGATGCTGGCAGCAGAAAGGTCAATATTTCAGTCTCTGGCCTTCTTTAGAGTATTAAAGATACTTGAGTATAATAATTATTCGTGTGGAATGTATGTCTCTTAAATTCATTTTAAAGGCAGCATATTGCAGCTTGGGCTTCCCTTCCAAAAGCCAGGCAGTGCTTCCCACAAAGGATGTGAGTCTGTGCTAGCTGAGTGTGCACGTCCTTCCCCGAAGAGATGTTGTGCACCTCACAGCATGAGCTTCCAGCTCTGCAAAATGGCATCAACAACCTGATCTTTCATCAAGCTTAATTAATTAGCTGCTTTTTAAAATTATGGGTGCCACTAGTGTGGGATAACCTAGTGAAAGCTTTTTGATCTGTGTAGACATCAGGAAGTTTTAGTCTTGTTCCACTATGTATACTAGGGGAAATTAGGAGTTCTGGAGTTGGGGAGCTGGGTTTTCTGTGGCTGAGACTGGCTGCACTGTTCTTTTGATACAGAAATTTTAGGAACATTGATGGGTGAAGCAGATGCATCCACTGTGTGTAGTGATTCTGTCAACAGACCCCATGGTATACAGCCAGCCTAATAATCACAAGTGCTTCTTTCTGTTTAAAACCCAGAAAAGGAACTGACATCTTTTATCAGAAAGACAGACAATCTGTGTCCCATGACAATTCCAGATTATGGATCCCAAGAGGCTTTCCTTACATTCGTATTTTATCATGGAAATCACAGCTAGTGCTGTTTATTTTCTATACTTCCACACAGTTTTCAAGGTGTTGCCAGCAGGACCTGTGCTGACACTGACATGTGTTGTTGTCACATTGCAAGATCTGATAGAAAACCCCAGATATATAAATATCAGTGTTTTCTTGGATCTTCCTTTGCTTTCAGTGGTTTTGGAAACACTGGTGCTAGTTAATTCACATGCTTTGTATGTTTTGTAGGCTTTTTTCCTACTTCTAAGAAAAGTCTTGTTCCTAGTAGACTGGTTTGGAGTATCATTCTCCTTTGTTGCTATTTTTATGTTAGGGAGCTTCGTATATGCCATTTTCTAGCTATTACTACAGAGTGGTATAAGAATAAATGTCTGGGGAAAAAAAGAAAAAACCTTTGTTATTTGGGAAAATAAGTGGCTTTTGCCTGATGGTTTTTCACTGCAGTATTCCTGTCCCGCTGCTGTGAGGGAGTTCAGTGCCCAGACCCACACCAGGCGCTGGGAGGATGGACAGCAGCACTGCTAAGGAGACACAGGGCTCCAGCCACAGCCACGCTCCACACAGCTGCTCCCTGTCCTCCATGCTGATGTGAAAGCTAAAATGTCACTCAGGTACCTTCCCTCTGGACTTCTCTTACCCCAGGGATCAGTAAGACATGAGAATGACCCATCCCCGGTGTACTGACATCCACAAACTCATGATTTGTCATGGTTGCAGTTCCTTGAAACTAAACTTTGGGTTTGTGAGAACAACAGGTTCTTCATGCTGATCCCCTGTGATTTGACTTGCTTTGCCTGGCAGACTGTCAACCTTCTCTAAAGTTATAATCATCTGCTTAAGGCTTGGGGCAGATTTTGGCTGAAAATATCTTTTTCCTGAACTTACCTGCAACTTGTTCTTTTTTAAACAAACAAAGAAACAAACAAAGTATTAATATATAATATAGATATTCACACATATATTCATACACATACTCTTTTTTCTCCTTCAAGAGAGCATCTTAAAAGACCAGTTCAATAGTCCAGTGGACAGTAGGTCACACAGCAGCCAAGTACACTGGATAATTCATTTTTCTTACAAAGAATATAATTAGTTTTTATTGCCACATGCAGAAGACAAGAGACTGTTTTCCTGTTTCTGAAGCCCACACAGCACAGTAGATCAATCCAGCGTATTCATCTCAGAAAGAGACTACATTCCTCTTACTTTTATTTGAACTTGAGATGCCAAAAGATGCTTAAGTCCTGATTCTTCACGTCATGACACCTCGTTTAGTTTACTCCTGCACAAAATGGTATGTTATCAGACCCGAGGGCTTTGCATCATGTGACTACAAAGCAGGGGAGGAATCAACGTAGAAATCTAAAGCGTATTTTGCTTCTTTCTTTTCTCTACCCCATATATAAACTATCCAGATGTTTTTTGGCAATGGCATAGTAATGACAGTGGGATGGTAATTTCGTCTTGAGTTTTACAAGCAAGAGGAGGGACCAAGAAGGAAACCAGGTATGAAGGTTGCCAAACATATCTTCCATTTATCATTCCAGCTAACAGGGGCTAAATTATTTCTGAGTGGCAGTTTTAAAAGGGAGGGGAGAAAAGCAACATACATTAGTAATGTGCAAACATGTAGCTCATGCTAGAGAGGTGTCTCTGAGGAGTGGCTGCTTTGGTAAGCCAAAGTACAGTCCTTCCTGCAGGAGAAGTACAGTGTGTTACTCATGCTGGAATTCTGGTCATGCTGTTGGAGCTGAAGCACCTGGAAGCATACCCAGATGGGAATAGGCTCTGTACTAGTAGTAACACAAAAGATAGATCTTTTTTACAGGAGCTGGAAATGAAGGGAATATTTCTGTCCAAAGAGTACTCTCACTTGGGGCCCCAGCAGTGTTTCAGCCCTGGAGAATGTGCACCATGCATTTTTGCAAAGAAAAGAGACTTATACAAATATATTATTTTTCATATCAAGTACCCCAGAATTCACCAAGAAGAAAGGAGAGTTTCCTCTTTTGCTTTGCCATTTTCATGTGATTTCAAAGAGGGATAACTATCGCTTTAGACTGTGATAAAGAATGGGGCTGTGCTGATCTAACCAGCTCAGGATGTGGCCATCATATCCACTCTGTGAAGATGTTTACGGTGCTGTTCTGAAAAGGCTTATGAGTAGACAAAGCATCCGGTGAATGGAAAACAACGTGCTTGAGTCATTTATACTAGACTGTTTTATAATATGATAGTTCTCAGATGCAGACTCACATTTACTTGTTTAACCACTGTCATTATTATTATTATTATATAGTAATTATAATTTACCCATACAAATTAGTTGGGTAAGAGGAAGGATTAAATGACATACAAAAAGCATACTGACCGGAACTAAATAGAAAATTCCAAGGAGTCCTTAAAATAAAGCGATTGTATAATATTTAATTGTATAATATAAACTGTAATTTCCCAAAAGACATTGTTTTAATCTTGTGCTGGTTAGCCATTACATTTGGTCCATTTATAATCACTTTGAGCTACTTAAATACAAATTTAAAAAAGGATCAAACTTTTTTCCCACTAATAATGCCTAGTGCTTTCCCCATAGCTTATTCATCTTCAAAGCTCTTCACCAACATTAGCTAATTATTCTTTTTTCTAATTAGTAGAAATTGACTATGGTCAAAAGGGCCATTCAGCCAATTAGCGCAGTTCTACCTTCAAATCTCAGAGCTTCTGACCCAGAGCTTTCAAATGGTTGATGAAGATATCATAAAGCGGTTGTGCTGAGCCCATATTAAAGGCAGCCAACTGGAGAAAAAGAAAGAAAGAAAGAAAAAAAAACCCACCTCAGGGAAGTGTATCAAATCTTCTCATTCGCAGCTTTCCCCAGAGGCAGAAGCGTGGAGAATGAAGGGCCAGATCCAGGGCTCCTACTGCCCTGCACGCAGCTGAGTGGGGCATGGGGTAAGTGGGGTTACCCTGGCCTTATTTTGAAGGCTGAAAGGCACGTCGGACTTGTGTTGGCCACCTGTTCAGGGACCACTTCTGTTCTCTTTGCTCGCAGTATATTGCAAGGGTGATTTTGGTGTTATTTGAGTGGTGGCCCTGTATTTGTCCCACTGGTGGCTGCATGGAGAAGCAAGCCAACGGCAAGCTCTGTGTGACCAGTAACTTTGCCCTAGGAAAAGCAAGCCAGTGGCTAGCTTTGCGTAACCATTAGCTTTGCCCTGGTGTTTATACATTTTATAATTTTATATTGGCAAACTAAGGTAATACCCAGGAAGATGGATTTAGGAAGTGTTTTGGGTTGTTTGTTTTTTTTTAAGCCATGTTTACATTCAAACTCTCCTCTCAAAAGAGCATTTCTTGTGAGGCTTCTGAGTCTTGCCTGCAGCCCTGCCACTTGCCAGGAGTCATGTTGCTCGCTCTTGAAGAATTCACAAGCATCCCTAACTCAGTAGCTGTAACCTATAGGTAGCAGAAATGTCTCTGGAAATATGAACAAGCTCACCCTCTCCTTGTGTTCTGAATCTCTTTACTCCTAAGAAGGCAGCTAAGTGACAAGCCCTCGCCGAGCAGCAGCTCAGTTTGGCTATTCAAGAACAGCTGCGTATGTGGGACTTGTTTATGTTTCAGAAACTGTGAATGTTTTAACCCCGAACAACAGTGTGTGCTCTGGGAGATTAATATCTGCATTACATGGACTTGCTGAGAATAAATTAACTCTTGATGACACGATTACTGTCTTAGCAGTGTTCACTGCATACAATTGCATGGTGTCTAAGATATTAATGTGTTTTTGTGAAGAATTTAGGAAACAATTTATTTATATGACTGTGCTTCATTCCATATCACACCAGGACATCAATTAGCTACTATCGCCTGTAAAAGAAATGTAAATCATGTGTCTCATTGGTTATGAGGATAATACTGGGCCAATAATTCACAAAGAATAATTCATTCCATGAGCTGTGCCTCATTCTGTGCTCATGAATTGTTCACAAACAGATACAACTTTCTCAGGTTTTCATTTTTTAGATGATTATAATGGATTCTTCTTGGTTACACTTTACTCATGAAGGTTTTGAATATTCAGGACATAAAGTTTGGAGTGATTGTGTTCGGTCACACAGTACAATATATTTCTTTGTTGACTGATTCAGTGCAATTTTTAGAATCAGTTGATGTTGTGAATGTTTGTGAGACCTAATGCAAATATCCTTTACAAATTTTTGTAAAATATGGTGCTTGGAAGAAAAAAAAATTTTTTTTTATACTGACCAGAAATACTCAAAAAATGAACATCCAGAATGATGAAAACCGAGGTAATCTTTAAAAAGGGTTTATGGGAACTTTGGAGGAAAACATACTCTGGGAAATAATATATTAAAATAAAATCACTCTCATCCCCAGTGCAATTTCTAAAATTACGGAGCAAATATGGTCACCTTAGCAAGATAATTATCTCCAGCCACTTTTAAAAGGACAGTAATTAAAAAAACAAACCAAAAAAACCCCCAACCCCAAAACCCAAACAAGAAATGTGTGGATTTTAGTTCCTATGTGTTTTACATTTTCTGCAGAATCTTTGGCTTTAATAAAAAAAAAAGATTTGAAAGGTTTGACATTTCTGTTACTAGAAGGAGTTGTGATTGTGTTGGCAGCATGTGAACAAGGAGGAAAAGGTGAATTTTCTAGCAGGTGATGCTTTCTTAACAACATGGGGTTGATTTAAGAATTTTCCTGAATACCCTGGCTGCACATAAGCAAAACAGCAAATACATATGATAAAAAATTGGACATGATTTTAATTTTCAAAATGGAGCCTAAAATAATCTTCCTGACTCAAATTTATCTTTTTTTTTTTTTTTAGGTGTTGGCACAAATTAGATACAGTTTTAACTATGTGAAGTTTTGAACCCATTCTCCGTACAGCACATATATTGGAAGAGAGGTAGCTGGTTTTCCATAATCCTGTATGTGTGTGGAATATTGGATGGAAGGTTTGAACCTAGTTTTTCTTCCTTTTGTTGAAAATAAGTAAGATGGAAAATTTGCAAGTGTTTCATTTTTTTGGTGTTTGATTCCACAGAGATACCCAAACCCTTTCTTCTCTGAACAGCCTACTGAGAGATTGAAATCCATCCTCTTCTCTCATATTGCTAGGCATGCTTTTCCCATGCTAATACATTAAGAAACTTTATTGTAATGAAGAGCATATAAAGTTCATTGCTTTGCCGTGACCTTTTCTCCTTTAAATTGTTTCATCATTGTGACCAATATGAACCAAGGAGAAGATGTAAAAATGTTAGGGACATTTATTCTAGGAAGGTTAAGCAACTTTTGCTCTGCCCTTTTTACATTCTTCCAGACCTTCTAAAAAGAGACCATAACATGACAGCGATGGCCTCCTTAATTACATTTTGTTGTCAGAGGAAGCACGCTTAAAAAGAACAGTAACCCAACACTCCTATAGTTGAGGATTTCAATAATGTCAACCAGGTTCACAACATTTGGAAAACCCCAAACCTTCTGTCTACTGATTGAAGTGAATTTTACGCATGCAAGAAACACAGTCATCTGGCACAAGGTTCTGTTTTACGGGGCTCGGGCAAAAGGATCCAGTTTCAGTTTGCCAGAGTTTCATGAGCAGTTGGATAAATTTCATAATGGCAATGGCTTATCAAAAACCAAAAGCTGAAGAACAATATGCTCCTGCTGTGCTTGTTTTCAGTAATGTTCATCTCCCTAATAAATGTAAATGAGGTCCCGACTATTTCCAGTTTAGTACTGAAATCTTAATAACAGCTGAAAATTTAAAAAAATACAGGTATCAGTGAAACTCAGTGTGGGTACACTTTATCTCCTTCTGTCCTTTTTTAGTTGGCCACTGAACTTGGTTGCTTTGTTTCTATCACAACTGCTGGTAGCTTTGTTCAAAGCAAAGGAGAAAATTACTCCTGCATGCCTCCATTTTACATCTGTATAAGTTCTGTCATGATTTTAGCAGAGATTGCCAGGAAAAAAAAGCAGACTTACAGTGGACTGCTACAGCGATATAGGACATAGGGACTTAAAGGCAACCAAAAGTGGGCAAAGAGTAATGCGTTGAATTTGGCAGGAGAATATGAGGGGTAGGAAATCCCAAACGGGGGCATGGAATTACCTGAAATTAAAAATGCTGTCATCTGTACATATTCTAGGGTTCTTGTAGCATGCCTATTAGTTAGGTTGTTGAACCTGCTGGCCTTTCCTTGCAAGATGAATTGCATTCACCCAGGACTGTCTGGGGAGCAGCAGAGGTTGCTGTGGCATTTGCAAAAAAAAAAAAAGGGAAGGGGCCGCATCTGACACCCTCCTTCTGGGAGGACAGAGCCTGTGTGTCCTGTGCGTTCTTTTTCTGTACAACACACGTGCATATAGTCTGTACTGAATTTAAGGTCCTAGGAGCAAATCTTCTAGGCTCCTACACAAGACTTATGAACAATCAAAAATGAAACTGGTCCCGGAACAGGCTTCATAGGTTGCACAGGACTGAACTCTGCATTTTGGGAAAGGCTTGCAGAGCCTGTATGAATGCAGTTCAGATCACCAAAGCTCTTACTTTAGGTGCCTACCATTGGCTCTTATGGCATGATCCTAGATGTTCCCTGTGGCCTAAAGCAGAAGAGTCTGTTGGCATGGTGTGAGGGAGGTTTAGATTAGATGTCAGGAAGAAATTCCTCACAGAGAGGGTGGTGAGGCACTGGAACAGGTTGTCCAGAGATGTTGTGGATGGCCCATCCCTGGATGTCTTCAAGGCCAGGCTGGATGGGGCTTGGAGCAACCTGGTCTAGTGGAAGGTGTCCCTGCCCGTGGCAGGGGGGTTGGAACTAGATGATCTTTAAGGTCCCGTCCAACCCTAACCATTCTATGATTAAATCTGTAGCATCTGAAAAGTGCCTTACAAATGAAGCAGGTTAGATACTGTTCCCTGTGCTGCTGTCCCCATAGCCACACTTCTGAAGTATATAGAAAATGTCCAAATCTGAGTGGACTTGTCCAGAAGAAAGGGTGATAAGAGCCTTGTGGAGGTATTATGCAGGAAAAACACTGGGAACGTTGGTGCATTTGGCCGTAGGCTCATGCTGAGCAAAAGTGCCAGATAGGGTGAGGTGTTACTGTTGCTCCCACAGGGTCTCTGTAGCTGGCCATGGTGAGAAGGCAGAGAAGAAAGGAGAGGCTGTTGGTATTGTTCTCTGACAAGCTAACTGCTGTCCTTATAAAGACCGAATGAATTAAAAAAAAAAAAAAAAGATGAGTGAAGAAACAGAGGTATTGAGAGACAGAAAGAACTGTTTTACTAACGTAAAATGTGCTCCACACCTGTGAGAGTGCAGGAGGGGTTGTTGTGGTACAACGATACATGGGACCTTCTGGGACCCTCAGAGCAGTGTGGTGGAGCAGGCCATGCTGCACACCAGAGATTTTTGTGATGAGTTCAGCCTCAGGCTTGCCTTTGTGGCCAGCACGACAGCAGCCTGTTAAGCACTGCACAGCAGTGGGTTATCAGGGCAGCTTCATGACTTGGGAGCCAGGTCATTCCAGCTGGCTTTGAGCGACCACAGACTCTTGCTGTGTCACAGCAAGGGAGCCTTTAACCTGGTTTGTTTTTGTGAGATGTGGGCCCTAGATAGTCAGCCAAGCATTTCATCGCTGCAGGCTGCCCCATCTGCAGCTATTTGCTTAGGTCCTATGATGCTGGGGCTGACTCAGTCATCTGAGGTGGGAGAAATAGCTGTGACCCCTTGAGCTCTGCTTCAGTCCGAGTTACTCAGGCTGGAATACAGCCTTGCCCATCACTTCAACATGCTGTTTTTTCAGCGTATGCCTATTACTGCTGACTTCTTCACATTCCTGCCAATGCAGTTTGTTTCTATCATGTGTCCCAAGTGCAAATTTTTATCAGGTAACATAGACGATGGTGTCCCCTGTACAATTCTGAAACTCTTCTGTCCTGAGATATCTGAGGTTCCCCTTGGAGGACTCAAATCCTGCACACTTCACAAGCACAAATGACTATATTATGCACTTGAATGATTTGATTAGAGAAGGGATTTAATCAATGACCACAATACATTTTCATAACTTTGGATTTGCAGGTGCCCAGAGAAGTGTTTGGGATGAATACTATATTGCAAGACAGTGGCTGCAAATTCTGATTTTAGACCTTTCTGTATTAGGAACTGGAGAGAACAGAAGCTAAAATGGATGAGTAAGTAAAATCTTGATGCCTGACTGGTTGGGCAAGAGAGTCACATTCTTGGAGCAATAAATAACTCCTTTCAGATCATGATGTGCTAGCAATGTTGGGGAAGCAATAACATGGGACTGGCCTAAGTTAATGATATATATTAAAGGAGATTATGCAGATATCAAGGATGTGTTTAGTAAAGCATCTATTGTCTGCATCTGTCACCACAACATTCTGGCATGTGTTGGGAAATATGGAAAGTGTGAAGTAGGAGGAGAAAAACTCGATCCGCATTTGTTGACTGGTTGTTGACAGCAACTGAGTAAGACATTTGCAGAATGCTTTAAAAGTTTTTTAATTAATTGTTGGGATTGTTTATGCACAACCTATAAAACCCATTCTGATCATGCTTCTGGCTGCCAGAGTGGGGAAGGATGTTACAGGGAAAGGGGGCATGTTTGTGTGCATCTCTGAGCGAGTGTGCATGTGAAGAGAAAGCAGCCAAGATGCTTAGTATGAAAGCCTGCTCTGAAATAATTTAGGCTACAGAATAATCTTCACAAAGGGAGTAGAGATTGACTTTTGATGATGGCAGGGGAAGGGCAGATCTCTCAGATCAAGACACCTGGGGTACCGTGAGCTAGGCTGGAGTCATGCTGAACACGTCGTGCCCACCGCGAGTTGTTACCTGCAGCTCAGCTGGATCCCTGCTGAAGCGCTGAGGCAGATGGGGTGTTTCCCTCCATGTGCAGTCTGGGGATAATTTCTCAGTTCAGGTCTGATCCAAACCTTGCTGAAGCTGGTGGAAAGAAGCCAATCAGCCATGAATCAGGGGCTTTAATGACTATTTATTTGTCTGATGTTTTGTATTGTAATTAAGCTGACACTTTTTTAAAACAAAATCTCCTCCCACCGCCCAAACTGCTATCAATCCTTCCAACAGGAGCGTGCTACGATTTGATGTAAATTGGGACAAGGAGAGGGTGTGGAACCGTGCCAACACAAACGCTCATTTTTACAAGCACAGTCCTGAATGGAGGATGGAGCAGTTTTGTAAGTGCCGCGTTCTCTGTTGCTGCTCAGGTTAAATTTTGAGCAGTTTCAGTTGTCCTGTCCCTTTGTCACTCACTTGTAAATCAAATGGACTGTTTTGCTGTTGGCTTGTTGAGTGCTGGAACAAGCACAAACAAGAGCTTCTCTACTGCTTTTCAAACTGTATTTCAGTCCTGAAAAGGTGGCAGTTGTGTCATGATTTACAGCTCCTATTTGGTGGTTTTAATTGGGAATTTACACGACAATTTGTGGCTACATGATTATGTTAAGATTATCTTATAAAAGATCTAGGACAGTTGTTTGTGAAACCCTGGGGGCACATACCAACCTCCTTAGTTATCTAACCAACTGTTTTGCTCCTCGGTTAAAAGAGTGGGGCCTTCAGAAGTGGTTTGATCTTCCTCTGGAAGGTTAAAGGTCAAATGACTCATAAATGAAGAAAGAGTGATTTAATCCAAGGAACCTGTGCTGTTATTGTAAAACAATATTCACCGGTGATGGTGCACTGCTGTATAAATGACAAACTGCGCAGCGATGGAAGTTGTTATTACATCACTGGGAACCTCACCTGCACTACATTTATGACTCCATAAACATAGGTTTATTTAACAGCTGTGGGAACACCTATGGCCATTTTGTGTCAAAGGTCAGGAGTCCTAAATTTCAGTTTGCATGTTAGTTTTCATGGGTGAGGTTCATAAAATGTGATGACTAGCATTAAGTGATCAGAATATAACCAAAATACAATGTTGGGGGAAACATGTGCTAACACAACTATTAGTACTGCACCGTGTTTCCTTGAAGTGCCTGGGAGGATTGTTTGTTTGCTGAGTGTTGCTCTGAAAACAGATTTATATCGCTTGGGCACAATTCTGTCTCCCTTTCAATGAGAGTCTGTAATTGTATCTGCTGTCAAAGTTAGACTCCAACAGGGGTTTGCCTTCTAGGATATTTTTAAAGGGGGGCAGTCAAGTCCAGCCTATTTCAGAACATGAATTAGAGGTAGCTGTACATACAGCAGCTGCTCCTCGGTTCCTTTGCCAAACTGGATGATTAAAAATATTAATATTTATTCTTGAAGTTGCCATGTTGAACAACGGGCCAACTGGCTGACTGAGCAGTGAGCTGTGTATTGCCAAGTGCACAAAATAAAGAAAAACTAAAGAGAAGACAGTGGGTATTAATGTAAATACTTTTCACATGGGAGTGTGGTTTTACATAGATGGTTTCACCTTGCAGTAGGTCCTCCACAGGAACACGTGGCCATTCTGGAAAGGATAAGAAATACGCTGGGTGAATAATTCTTTTTTGTACTTTTGAAGCATTTGAAAAGCGAAACTGAATCTCTATTTGGAGATTAAATTGTATTCATACTGTGGGAGGACGGGAATCTCACTCTGGTTTGTGCAACATTGTTCTCAGCAACTTTTCTGTGGCCTTGTCTAACTCATGCCACACATGAATATCCAAGTGCTCCTTTACATTCCCCACCCATGTTATTGCTTCAGGTGTTGTACTGTTGCTCAGTGAATGGTAGCAGATTTTTAACAAATTTGCAACAGCATTTTGGACTACTGAAAGGATTATGACTAAACCAATAAATTACTATTGTCTGCTTTCATCACACAACAGATTCCCATAACCCAGTCCAGTGTGGCTGAAGGTTTTATGCTGATAAAATTTACTGGGTTTACTTACATTTTAGAAGCACCATTGTTCCACTAGATTAATAAACAATTCTTAGTCAAAGATCAGACAGAGATAATTACTGTTTTTTTGCACTTTTGGAACACAGATGAGATGATTAGAAAAATCCAAAAAGATATGAAGCAATAATGAAGCTTCTCTTAAGCAATGTCAAACATATCTTTCTTGTTTAACAGCATTTTGTATCTCCATCAATAATCTCGCCAATGGTCATATAATTAACTATGCTAATAATGCTTCTTTTAGTCTTTTTATTACTATTATTGCTGTGAACCTACTTACCAGCAATCCACCGTAATTAGTAATTAATCTGATGATCGTGTTGCCCTATGCAAACGTGAGATGGAGCACGTTGATTGAACCACACCAGCCTCGCTCCCCGCCTCGCACGTTGTTGCTGCCGTGTGCACCAACAGGCACGGAGCTGCCTGCGGCCCTCGCTGCCTGGGCAGCCGCCTGGGCAGGGGTCTGTTGGCTTTGTGCTGCCTTCATGGGGACGGGGACAAGGGACAGAGCTGCCCACCCATCACCTTGTCAGCCTTGCCTGGCTGCTGCCAGCTCCCTTGCTTTGAGAGCACTTCCCGTTGCCGATGCCATCTTGTTGCATAAAGAGGAACGTGTGAGACTGGCTGACTTGGACAGCAAGTACTCCTGTGAAACGCACAATCGAGCATTTAATATGGAAGTATTTCTACTCCGGTTTGGTGTTTCACATGGAAGCCATTTCTTTCTCACTTTCTAAACATTGCCTTTGATTCTCTTTTCTTTAAATCCCCAAATTATCCTGGTCTATTCGCCCTTGTTTACTCTGGCAACCCTGTAAAGCTAGCATTTGCCAACATCCCACATCTCACTTTTTTTTTCTTAGCTTAGAATAGGAAACAAATGTGATAGTATTTATTGGCAAGTGGTGACATTCTTGTGGCAATCATTGTGCTGAGCACTAACAGGGAGGGAGAGGTGAAGAAAATTGACAATTCCCACTTGAAAACAATCCCTGGTTTTGTTTTAATTATTGCTGGTGGCCCTTTAGTGTTAGAACTGCCACCATGTTTTTTGCAGGGCTACACAGTAATGGCAATGCAAATGTAAAATATCTTTTTTAAGGAGATATTGCAAGCCATGATTTAAGCACCTGAACCTTGGAAATGCAGCCTTACCTTGGCTTCATCTTCTTATTGTCATTCCCTGTTGCAACAATGCAACGTTAGGTCCTGATCTCAGTCTCAACGCGCATTTTAATTATTCTTCCTGTTTTGTAGTGCACTTGAAGGCTCCTGAAATTCACTATTGGAAAAATATGTGCTTGTATGTCCCTGGCATAGCTTTTATCCTTTTCTATACAGGAGTTAGAACAGGGCATCCAGCAAGCAGATATGGAATCTGTCAAGAGCCCAGTAGACTGTGAGGTGGCTCTGAGCCATTGTCATGCATAAAAGTGATATTAACCCAGTGAGTGGAAAAAGTAGCTTTTAATGTTTTTTAATCACATGTAAGTGTAAAAACAAGAAGGCGCAAAACATGTTTAGGGGAGATAGTGCTATTCAGAGCTAAAATTCGTACAAAAAGGCAAAAATATTTTTCCATCCAGCACTGACAACATGGAGCCTAAACCTGCCTAATCCCTGCTCTACATAATCACCAAAAAATACCTGTCAAAAGTCTATCTATCTGTATAAAGCTGGAGATACTTGACACTTTGTAAGTGTCCCTGAATTATCTGTCTTAGCAACATACACCTCTGCTGAGCTGTGCAAATACAGCAAAAGGTAGGGTTCTGGTGAAACCAGTATTTACACACTATCTCAGTGTTGGAAGTAATTAATCTTCAACTGTATGAGGCTCTTTGTGATGTAAAGCAAGTGCTGACACTTTTGTGTAAACATGAAGATTAGCATATTTACAAACTGGTAGATGTTACTTTGATCAGTGGCTGCTTGCACTGGAAAGGCATGCTGGCATGCGGGTTTGCTCTTCATGTGACAAAGACGTCTAATCCTTTTACACTATTCTCAGATCCATATTTAGAATTCTGACTTGTGTTTTCTGTATCCACTTGAGCTCACTCTTAGGTTTGTTTAGCAGTGTTCATCCACTCTTTATACTCACTAGTGACTCATTCCAGTTTGTTTTCTTTGCAAAGCAAGCAGTAAAATTCCAAAGTAGTAAATGACCTGGGTGAAAAACCCTTAAACTCCTTTCAATTTAATTACTAAAGCAAATTGGAACCACTTGCAGTCAGGCTTTTTGATGGCTCGTATAAAGATCTTCAGTTTTCCTTCTTGCTTTTATGTAAGCTAGTGTGAAAATTAGCCAACCCAGCTCCAGCCTACTTCTAATGCTATTGCATCAGGACTTTTGTTTCTGTATATTCTTACACTCACCTGGAAGACTTTGAAAGAGGCATCCTAGATGCTTGTTTTTGTAATTTAATGGTAAACTGTAAACAATACATAATTCATTTTAGTGCAAATTATAGCTTCATATACTCTAAACTGGTTCGTGACAAGGGATCTTGTGGTAACAAGATAATGACCTGAGCAAGTTAGAACAGGCTGGGTCTTAAAAGATAAGAAGGATGAAATAATGTTATGACATTGTCAGCATATTGTCTAACATGCTAGGATGCTAGCAGCTCATTACTTATGTGTAACCCCTGTGTCTGAGTAACCGATTGCAAGATTGGCCCTTCTAGGTCTACATGCGTTGGCAAGACTGAACACGCCAGGCGACCGTGGAACAGGAGAGGTGTGTAGGTGAGGTGGGCCCACACACGCTTGCAGAGGAAAGCTGAAACTGAGTGTTTGGTGGGTGGGGTACCACTGCTGTTCTCAATGCTGTTGTCTTCATTTGAACACTGAAAGCAAATTTGCTCAGCCGACCCATGGTTGTTGGAGAAGGGAGACACAAATCAGCTTGGTCTTGGAAGCTCTCCTGCTTTCCTCTGGCAACCTGGAGCTTTGCCTCCATCCCCAGGCATACCTGTTAACTTGTCAAAGATGAGGCAATTCTGCCTCACCAATGTACTCTCTTCTAGAAGGTGTAAGGTTAAGCCCAGAGTCTTTAGGCACTTGACCTGGCTCCTATCCACACACTAAAACCTCTGATCTGATTTTAGGGCTCTGACTCAGTTTCTATTTGGCAACAGCTCCCAGTGATAAATGCATGATCCAGAGATGCAGCTGCCACCCTGCTATTTGCCCTTATAGCACAAATGGAAAGACTACTCAAGCATTTTGCCACTGGTTTAAGATAATACATTGGTCTGTAAAGTTGCAATGCCGAGAACCTCCCCTTCCACCCTGCAGTACACGGGTAACTGCTGCTGGAGGAGTGCAGCAGGCACCTGATGCTGGCAACAACTTCAGTGAGATTGACCACAACCCACAGTGGCTGGTGTCTGCCTTGCTTAGAGCTGTAGGCATTCCATGCAAAATGAAGAGAAAATGTCTCAGCCATTTCTCTAGTGTCTTTCAAATGGGTCAGTGATATATAATTTCATATACTAAAGGACCCCACCAGCCTTCCAGCCAAGCAGGACATCTATACTCACAAGGTTGGCCTGGGATAGTAGACATTTTACTCTGTTAAGAAACAGCTGTGAATAACACATAAGAAAGGCATATAATGAGGCCTTGTGTCCTACATTCATTATTCAAGGGCCAGTGTCCCTCGTGCACCACTGAGGGCAAGGTTAGCATTTGCCCCTTGAAATATTGTAGGCTGTAGTCTGCAACTACAAAAAACTAGAGAAAGTACAGTTGCATGGACCTTCCCCCTTTGTATTTAGCATATAAACAATAGAGATGGGATCTGTGTTTTGATTTCTTGTTAAGCAAAGTAAGCAGGTGAAGCGCTCAGAAAAGAAACTGATATACTTTTCTTGCATTACTTGCAGAGCATCACATGTATGTTAGATCTATTACTGATTAAAACTCTTGTTAAACCAAGGATCAAAAAGAAAGCTCGACACCTCATTTAGCTCTTTTCATGACTGGATTAGCCTAAATAGAACAACTTGTCTATATGGGAACAGCACAGACATTTAATTTAAAAAGTATTTTCCTATCTAGGCAAAGAAACTGTGAATAGAGGTAAGGAGGAGGAAAATGTTTTACTTGATTGCGGTGATGAAAAATTAAAAATTATTTGGTGAAATCCTGACCCTACCAAGCCAATAGAAGTTCCTCCATGGTTTTCAGTGAAATAAACTGCATTTCCTATCAACATTTCAGGGGAAAAAAAAAAATTCTGCAGGTTATATTGTTACTTATTTAAAATGGAATAATTGGTTGCACATTTATTAACTAAAATAGTGTATTAACTGAAACCTTCCTAAGTATATATTAATCTCTGTTGTTTACACAAAGCTTTGAATATGTTTGGGTTGATTTTAACTTAATAAACAGATTAGAAGACATATAGTAAATATGCTAAACAAAATAAGCTTTTGGTAGTTTTACTCTCGATACCATTACTTGTGTCTTCATTTTTTCCAGGTTGCAAATGTTCAGCATTTCTGCAGCTTAAATGCACAAGCAGGCAGGGGGCACTTTGCAGGTAATACTGGAATATAAGCCTGGATCCTTCAGGCTTTCTGTCTGATTCCCTCCTGTTTCTCCTGTGTGCTAAAAAAGGGTAATGGAAGAGCCCATCTCCAAGTTGCAGAGCCTGTGCTGTCTTGCAAGCCAGACCCAAACATACATTAACATGACCACAACTAGGCAAGGCAGGCTTGGACCCTTGGGATTATAGCCTGGCTAGGGGCTGAGAGCATGGAGGAAAATTTATACAAAGGCTGCAAAAAGGGAACAGAGTCTCATAGCTACAATGAAGCTGGGAAGCTGCAATACTACTGAATCACAGGATTTGGGGCCAGCAAGCTGTTTATTCCGTTCTATAACACTCAGAGACCAACCATGAACATTGTATGAACTTTGAAGTTTTTAATGTTGTCCATGGCTGTGCTATAGTAGGCAGGACTGACCCTTTTATGCTCTCACAGGTCTTTTTTTTTTTTTTTTTCCTGACAGTTTTATGGGCATAAATAGATAAAAATCTTCATTTTAGGAAAGCATGTATTTAGGAATCTTAGGATACTAACTTCATGCTGCCCTAGAGCATTTTCTGCAAATGTTAGCATGCACATACTATTTCTGGTGATTAAAGCAGAGTATTTTGACTTTAAAGTGGCATCTTCTGAATATATCTGTCTCCAAATGATTTATGCATGCCATTAGGATTTAGTGCTGGTAGTTGTCCTGGGAAGCCTGATCTGGTCTTTCAAGAGTTGCCTTAGCTTTATCAGTCCATTTACATGTGGTCATATTTCAACCTCCAGGAGCTTTAAAATGTTTAGTACACGGAACACAAATTTAGGCCTGTGTTTGTTTTTATTGGTGGAACCTCTTTCCTTTCTTCAACATTCTCAAATGTTCCCTGGTTTAAGTAGAGTTATCTAAGGTAATCCACTCTTGCCCTTACCAGGGATATTCCACTTTGTTCATAAGCACATAACATAACTCTAGTCCCCAGTGATTTCATTGTGAAATTAAAACCCAGACACTCATCCAGATGTCTTAGAAGATAAGGGCAGGCTTAATCCGTATGTCACAGAGGACTTGAGGAGCAGGAATTCACCTATACATCATCACGTTGTTATTAGCCTGGACCATGGCAAGCCCAACACAAACATTTTCCACAGGGCTTGCATTCAGGCTTGGCAGTGTTAAGAAAATACCCTCCAGCAATGTGTTATTTTAGGCTGAAACAAAAGTAGACATGAATGGCAAGAGGAACAGAGAAGTATTGTTTTTATTTTCAATGTGAACCCATAACTTGTGTTAAATGAAAATCTAACCAACTAAGATGTAAATACCATTGTGTTCAAATGAGCTATCAAGTATCAACACAGTTATTTTGTGATGGAGTACTGATGCTTGTCTTAGGCACTGTGGGAAGGGCAATTTAGATAGTAGAAGCCAAAAGCTTTATCTGATTAAAACTGATATGGTGATTGATTTTGACAGAGAGAAATCACTTCCATTGCAAAAAAGAAGGCAACCAAAACATTGTGCAGTTGTCATTAATATGAACAGTGGCAGGGAAATTAGAAACAAAATATGGCCCCGTGAAAGAGGCAAATATTGCCTCTATTTTTGCAGTTCTGCCACAGCAGTCATCCCCAAAGCTGCCATAGTTATTTTGTAAAATCCATGGAAAACCCTGACAGTATGGAGCAGAACCCACCTCTCCAGGAGGTGACCTAGTCTGCACAGGTGCCCCTTTCTGCCTGTTCCTGCCTCCACTTGCTGCAACTCCATCTTGCCCTGGGAGCACTCCCAAAATTGCGTAGAGAGGTGTTACAGGATAACGATGAGGCTGAGTTTGTGATTAAAGCATTAAACTGGGAGTTAGCTGGTTTGGATTCAGCTCCTGCCTGTGCCACACATGTTCAGCGTGGCCATGGCACGCTCTGTTTTTGATAAAATTCATCCCCGTGCTGAGAGCCAGCTAGAGGCTTGGATGCCATCTGATGCTGGGAGACAAACAAGGCTTACCCACTGGTTGAACATCATACAAGTTTATTTAGAAAACTGTAATGGTATGTAAGCTTTGTGGTGTCCTTCAGCAGAGGGCTGAACCTCTTGTTTATAGCCAGCGCCCCAGTGCTCCCTCCCGCCAAGCAGGAAAACTGCAAGGTTAATCACATTAACATTTGTGAAATACTACTGTAACGTAAGGGACACATACTATAGGTCTGTTAGAAGGAAAGTACACAGATTCCAAACGAGCTGCCCACAGTTCATGCACTTACTGTAAAGTCTGAATCTCACAAGCATGGAAACGTGCCCTGGAAAAATCTTCAGCAACAAAGTATAAGCTTTATTAACAAATTCTTTTTCTCTTGTTAGGTTTGCTCTTTTAAAACACAAATATCAACTGTAAATTCATGCAAAGATATTTATGAAAATCAAGACTAGAAGAAAAAGATCCAGAAAAACGGCAGGACAGAGAAACACTTTTTCAAATGGAACGTGAGTTTGACTCTTTTTTTTTTTTTTTTTGGGAAGTGATCCAGGTTACCCTAACAGAAAGCAGAGACACATTTCAGCTGGGGTCTCTTTGTGCACAATGCAATGGCAAAGCAGTTCAAGACCAGTTCATCTGTGTGAAAATATGACCCTGCATGAGTCTGGAGGTCAATGAAACCACTGTTGATCTGCTCAGGGCATGCTGGTCACTGCTTTGGGGTCACTTTGATTTATGTGCTTGAATTTTCCACTTCCAGAAGAATAAAATATCAGTGACTGTCTCTTAGTTGACTCTCATTTGTTCTTGTAGGCATGCATTTTTCTCAGAAATATGCACTATATGAAAAAGTCTGATAAATTTAATATAAGGATATAAAGTGACACTTTTATGGAAGATGAATGTATTCTCAGCCATAATTAGAAAAAAACCCTCAAAACCCATGGATTTTTTCTGGTTTCTTTTAAGCAGTGTATGAGCTCGCCATCTCTCTCTGGTACTTAAATGCCTCATTATTGTGGTTTGAGTGTTTCACAGTTTTTACGGATTTACTTTACTTACGTGAAGGATGGAATTAATCGTAGCACCATTAGTGCTGCGATAGTTGAGGCAGAGGCAGACTCAGTGATAAGCTAAAAGAAATCTGTAGCAAACCAGAAAGTTAATGGTCACTTACTGCTCTAACTCTTCCTATCGAACTTCAAAAATAAAATGAGTGGAAGCTTTACATTTGCCTTCTTAGGGCAAAAATGACAACTGCTTCTCTGCTGAGGCATCTTGGGAGTGTTACCATAGGTGGTCACCACTCCATAGAGAATCTGGGGCACGATCTTGAGCATCTCTTAAAGTTTGGCAGGGAATTCCAAGCTTTCACGGTGACTCTGTGGGCATCAACTCTGGAATGCCTTCCTGAGCATTTCACTGGCAGGGATTGGTACCAAATGCCTTAATCCAGCTCAGTAAGAGAGAAAGGTGGGCAACCAGAGCGCTGCTGGAGGCATCAGGAGGCACAGCACACCCTGCCTCTAACACGAGGGAGATGGAGCAAAATATTGTCTCAACTGACACCAAAAAATTTATTCCCTTGATAACTTCAGATCATTAATTCCAGTGGAATTAACACAGGGGACATTTGAGTCAATATATCTGGATATTTTTCCCCCCCAATTTTCTGCCATACTGCAAATCTCTACATTTCTGGCTCTTGTGTCATGTGTCATTCCATTGGTGAAAACAGTCTTTCCCCATAATAACTGCTAATCTAAGTACTTCTATCAATCAAGACTTCTTAGTTTGTCTTATCAAACTCTTTAACCCCTTCAAACTTTAAGAAAACCCCTATTAATGAAGGTGACTGCCACCTGCTTTGCACGGGCCTGCTGAGAGACAGCAGTTAGGAGCAGACACCTATGAGGATATCCAGCTTCGAGCTCAAGAACTACTGCTTGCCCAGTGTATCAGAAAAAAAGTTTTATCAATGCTGATGAAATTTTGCCTTGTTCTTTCTCTACTCTCTCATTAAGTACATTTAAAATACACCTGTGCCTTGACATGTTATGTCTCATAAATGTTAGTTCAATAATTTTGTGGCTATAAAGGATAATATGTGTTATCTATGGAGGATGGGAAGAACAGGGGTAAATACTGCCAAAGTGTAGCATATTTCTTTGTCATTAATACCTTACTTCAGGTGGGCTATTTAGTCAGGGTTGTGTAGGTAGAAGTGTTCAGAAGGCATGAACAAGTAGTTGAGAAAACATGAAAATTAATTTTGTTCAGATACACACACACAAATTTCACTGACATTACCATTACTCAACCTAAATATCAATTTAGAAACCAAATTTGAATGTGAGTGAACAAATCAATGACTGTGCTGTAGCTTCACCCTTGTACTTCTGGTTCCATATGTTAGAGAGTTTTACAAAATCCTAAACCATTGGTTTGCGTATGGTCTCTGAACAAAACATGGGGCTGGAGAGGCCACAATTATGAAATGTTCAACATGCTTCTCGGTGCTCATTCCTTAGAATAACTGCTTCACAAGCCTTCTCCTTCAAGACATCCTTAGGGCTGTCATTTCTGTTAGCACTCAGCACTGTGAAGAGTTGCTGAACTAAACCATATTAACAGGTCTTTACAATTATTTGTAAATGTTGGTATACTCAGAAGATTACTGCACTGGTACATTGCCTTTGGTGCCTGAGGGGAGCACAAATTATATCTTATCTGCAGGAATAGCACTGAGGAGCCAGACCCTCTTATGAGATGCTGTGGTGCTCAACCCACTTCCAATCCCATCACTGGGATTGTCAGGGTACAATTTATATCAGTGAGCAGAATGGACATATCCTCTGACATTAGAGATTCGCATGAATCTAATGCATGGGAAATGGATTTTTTTTTTCTTAAATGGATAAAAATATCTTCTCATCTGAAACCTTAAACTGATGACATTTCAGAATTCCATTTGGAGAGATGGAAAAACAGATGATCTGTGTTTTTCAAAACTCTTTCTGATAGCTGGTGCTTCTTGCCTATACAGTTTGTTGAAGTATTACTGACACAAAGCATTTCAAACTTTTGACTACATACCTGACTCCAGTAAGGTTTGCCTACAGTTGTCTCTATTTAAGGAAAATGACTGTTTTCTGAAACTTATTAGTCCAGGACTGGAACTTGGACATTAAGTTCCTAGAATTTCAAAGAAGTGGTCCAGTTTTCAAAAGCACTGAGCAACCTCTGCATGCCATGGAAATTGTTTAGGGTTTAAAGCTCTGGGAAAAGGTCAGGCTGGTTGTTTTGTAACCTAAATTTAAGCTACTATGTACTAAAAATGCCAAGGAAGAAATATCCCATATCATAAGCCAGTTCTTTAAAAAGTGACATACTTTTAACAACTGCTTAATTGAAAGCAAAGCTTATTTTTAATATGATAGGAACATATTTATGCTTATTGCTATACTGTCTGTGTAATTTCCAGCTTAAAAGGATGTCAATTATTGCATAACTCTACTGGCCAGTCAGCCATTTACACTGGCTCCTAAAGTAGAAAATAATTTTTTTTAATTCTTTATAGCTATATATCTATTTATTTATTGTCTGTCTGCTGCTGGGAGCTGCTGGGAGACTTGCTGGTGCACCTTATGGATTTGGCAACAGTAAAGACTGACTGTCATGAAATACCCTCAGGTCTTCTGTGCCAGGGCATTGCATTGGGAGGCTGTAGGGAGCTTCCATCTGACCATGACATAAGAATCTCTCAATGTTCTGTGTGTAGCCTCTGATGGAGGCTTAAAACTAAGGGTGTTATCTCACCAAAGAGCCTCTGCACTCGAGATTGCAGCTCCAAATTCATTCCAGGCTGAGAGTGAAGGTTTCCTACCTGTAACAGGAGTGAAACCCTGCCTTGTTTCTGCTTGGGATTTTGCCGTGGTGTTTGGTGAAGGCGGATTTCATCACTGGATGGTGTATCCTGACATGGGTGTGGGACCATGGTTTTGGCTGGTGTAGGGTTAATTTTCTTCATAGTAGCTGATATGGGGCTGTGTTTTGGATTTGTGCTGGAAACAGTGTTGATAACACAGGGTTGGTTTTGTTATTGCTGAGCAGTGCTTACACAGAGCCAAGGCCTTTTCTGTCTCTCACCCCCCCCGCCAGCGAGGAGCCTGGGGGTGCACAAGAAATTGGGAGGGGACACAGCTGGGACAGCTGATCCCAACTGACCAAAGGGATATCCCATACCATACGACATCAGGCTCAGAATATACGGTGCGGGGAGAAGGAAGAAGGGGGGGACATTCAGAGTTATGGTGCTTGTCTTCCCCAGTAACCATTACACGTGATGGAGCCCTGCTTTCCTGGGGATGCCTGAGTACCTGCCTGATGATGGGAAGCGGGGAATGAATTCCTTGTTCTGCTTTGCTTGTGTGTGCAGCTTTTGCTTCATGTATTGAACTGTCTTTATCTCAACCCACAAGTTTTCTCACATTTAGCCTTCTGATTCTGTCCCTCACTCCACTGCAGGGGAGTGAGTAACCATCTCTGTGGGGCTCAGTTGCCGGCTGGGGTTAAACCACGACAGAGGGTTGAGATGAGCTGGAGCACGGAAACCATCAGAAGGGCCGGAAGCTGGAGGATATCATGTGTGGTGGAGGAAAGGGGGCATCTGGCAGGGTGTGGAGACAGAGTGAATCTTCTCCATGCAAACTAAAAAGAGGTCCCTTGAGTAGCAAAAGTGTTTTAATATGTGAACTTCAATTTTAACTGTGTATTTGCTTATGTTTGGACTTGCTTATTTATGATTTATCACAGGAAACATGGTAGAGGACAATGGTTTGTTCTCCGTTATGGTAATTACTTGTATAATACAGAATCAGGGTATAATTTGAATTGGAAGGGACCTTGGGAGATCCCAAGTCCTTTGAAGCCGAAAGGGATGTCAGACCAGGTGGCTCATGGCTTGATCCTGTGGGACCATGGAAACCTCCACAGATGGAGACTTCATGGCCTCATGGGGGGACCTGTGCCCATTCTGGATGGTCCCAGGGACAAAGTTTCTTCTAGTGGCAGGCCGGGGATTAAGGCTGGGCATGCTGGCCATGCTATCCACAACCAGCACCAATATTCTCGAGTCCCTTTGCCTGTTTCGATCTGAGAGTCACCCCTCTTAAGCTGAAGCTGTTACTGCCACAAGGCAAGCACTGGATGTATGACCATAATTCTCAGAAATAGTGTATGCCTTTCATTTTTCACTTCTTTTTTCATTAAATTGTTAGTAAAGACATTAAGATACCAGAATAAGTTTTACTGTTGGGGGAGGTCCACAGGCATTGAGGTGCATCTTCAAAATCACACAAGCACAAGTTAACTTTCCATTTTCATGTCTTATGCTTTGATTTCCCAGTGTGCTTGCTTCTGGGCTACGTTAGAGAGGCTGCACTTAGGGATCACCAAACCCTTTTTTTTAAAGAAATGGAATAGCATTGGGATCTTGACCAACATTTCCTCTCAATAAAAAACAGGTCTGCTGTTTTAGGGGGTTTGAGTAAACTACTATGGGCCAATAATAGCTGCTGTGATTTTGTAACTGGAGAAAATTTCACTCATTGCAGCACTATGACCCCTGTGAAATCAATGATGCTGCACCAGTGTAGGAAAAATGTTTGTCCCAGAGATTTTAAAATGTTCAACACATGTCTCTGTGATGGCTGGTGGCTGGCCTGGCTAGTTTTCTGAAATAAGTTTCTGTTGCTTCCTGGCTCTCTTCAGGAAAGGAATTGTAATAAACAGCCCTGGTTCCTGAAACTTGTTCAAAGGAAACATACAGACTGATGTGCATTAAGGCAGAGAGACCAAGGCTGCTACTCTAGTGTTCTGGCTGCTCTGCAGATTTTATTGCATAAGTTAAAGGTGTATATCTTTTCTCTTTGTGGTTCTGGTTGTGTTGGTAAGGAAACCAACCCACAATTCACCCCAGGTAAGGTTATAAATGGGGCATGTTTACTGAGAAATGCCTTCCTTCCAAGCAGTACTTGCCTGGACTATATTCACCCGTAGGAAACTTGCCCAAATTTTCTGAAGCAGAAGGAGAAGCGTTATCCTGAGGCCAGGACTGTAAAGCATCAGCTGTCCCGTGACTGCGTGCTGGGAGCGTGATTTTGCATGGCTGGCCCAGGGCTGGCACTTGATCCTGCTGGGGTCATTTCTCACCAGGTTTACAGGGTGCTTCCAGCTACGGTGGCATGGCTTTTGTGTCCTGCTTAGTTTTGTCTTGCAGAATTGTCTAAGCTGCCCATTCAAGCTCTCCACGTTTGATGTTTTCTACAAACTCCTCAGCTCCTGGAGTCATCCTGGAGCTGAGGATGCTCCTGGAGTCATATGAGCTCCTGGAGTCATATGAGAAGCTTAGCTATTACAAAAAGTTTTTTAGGCTTCGTAGAGATAGAAAAAAGCTTCTAAGCATGAATTTCAAATGCAAACTTTGTGAACAAATGAAATGAACCTTTGCATTCACTGAGCTTTAGCATCTCCTGGTTTTCTAGGGCATCATTTCTGACTTGAGACTATTTGAGGTTGGCATCACTGCTGCTGACTCTTTGTGCATTCAGGCTGCATTTATGTTGCTTGGTTTGACATATTCCTGAGAGACTTATTTCCACTCTTGTGCATTTAGCTACAGCCTGGGCAAAGCAAGAGGATCTATTTTTTAATTCATGTTTTTTCTTTCTCATTACTTCAGCCTCAACCTTCCTATCTTTTAGGATACTAATTTGGCTATTATTCTGAAAAACACATTCACTGCAGAGTATAATTATTCATTGTGCAAATCACTGGATAGGTGTGTATGAATTGACACTGGCTGGACTGAAGGGATATTTTGACAGTAGCAGGTAAAGTATTCAAAAGAAAATTGGAACATGCAAAAATTATGAATCTGCATGACATTTTGACAATGTTTACTTTGTACATTTTTTTGGTCATTTTTCCTCTGGTGCTACATATGTGTTGTCTCCTCTTGAAAACAGAGGAGGAATTTAAAACTTCCTGTGAATTAAGAAAAAAGTTTTCAGTTTTACTGTGAAAGGCCTTGGTTAAAGCTGTTGCAGAAAGTAGCAGGCAACTGAGGCTGACATAGGACGGCCAATGTTGGCAAATCCTGCTAGTTGATCAGTTTTGTCAGAGGACACAATTTTACCAATTTCTACTTAAACTGTTCTTTTCTGATTAATACAAAGATGTGTTCTGATTTCTGGATCTTGGCCAAAGACTCTGAAGTCTTGTAACTTATATTTTACAAGTTTTCTAAAAGAGAAAACACAAGAACTCTTTTCTCTGACCAGGTAAATGTGTGACTATAATAGTAGTAGAAGGGTCTTTGAAGTGTTTTCCTTCACATGCATAGGAGTCCCTTAAGTATAAGGCAGCAAAGAACCACACCCGAGAAGATCGAAGGTGATTTTGTTGTTTCTGCTATGCTGGAATTTTTTTGTTTCACGAGTGTTTGTCTAATAGGGCATGGTTGAAATGACCCTCTTAAAATCTACCGTTAAAACTCGAAATGACACAAGCCTGAATCATGCAAGCAAAAGGGCATTACCTCAGATTTATGTGCTTGAGTCTCTTGGCACAGGCAGAACACCCAGAAAATAGAATTTTAATCAGTAGAAATGCTCCCAAATTCTACAGGTGTGTTGCTGTAGTTCACAGTCTGAACATGTCTCCTGTCTTTCTTACCTGACAGTAGCCTCCTATTGGAACATGTCCAGTGCTTTAATGAATTACAAACCTGTAAAATATTTCTTTCCCTCTGCCTGTGGTAACTGCTGTTTAACCTGGCAGTGAGGCTGGGTACAAATAGGCACTTGAGACCAACTCTCAGGGAAATACACTGTGCGTGGAAATGGGTGCTGTGTCACAGAGCTGGTCCACTGCACCTCGGCCACATACCCCAGGGCAGTGCCACAGGATGGAGAGAGCTCCCCATGGCTGTGCTTGACACCAAGCATGTGCACGGGGGCTTCTTGCCAGAGTGGGTGGGCAAGAGTAACCTCAGCCTGGAGCAGGGAGAGGGCTTGGGGCACTGTCAGGCAGGGAGAGGCATTTCCAGCATTCTGCTCCTGCGCTGTGCAGCGAGAGCGGTGCCAAACAACACATGCGCCGTTGGCATCTCTGATGACTTCTGCTTCTGTACGTCAGGAACCATTCCACTGCAGCCAATGGCACCTCATTAACGTTAAACTGATGTGAATAAAAGGCAACTGGGACATCTATGTTTCCATACCTTTGTACCACTGGGTCTCATTCTACTTTTGCTCACACTGATTTGATATTAATACAACTCCTCTTGCTTCCATGACATGAATCTGTATTTAACCTGGGTCAGCAAGATCTCAATCAGCTTCATTTACTACAAAAATATGTGTCTGGAGCTATTGGGAAAGGATGGGTCTGTAAAAGAACAGAAGATGGAAGGTAAGAATAGGAAAGGGATCAAAAAGCAGCTCAAGGATGGAGCTTTATATTTCTTGTCCTTGTTTGCCTACAGTTTGTTGCCTTTGTCAGTGAAAAATGGGAGAGATGAAAGAAGGGAATGTCTCTTGAGTTAGTGGTTGTCTTCGGGCTGAGCGAAGCCCTGGGGTAGAAACGTGTTAGTCCTCCCTCCTTCCCTCATTTCAGCTCTTCTGACTGTGGGGGGAAAAAAACCCACCTTCTTTTTTTCCAGTACAAAATAGGAAAGAACTACAAGGAAACAGAGCAGATTATTTTTTCCAGTTTGCCTTAGGGTTTCCTGGAATTTTTGCTACTGTACATTTATTTAAAGTAACCCTATCTGTTTAAATACATGCTGATCTTTGGTTGCTCTGAGATCAGCATCAGCCCTGAAGAATGCCTTTTGCTTGCAGTCATTTTTGTATTGTCAGTTCTTCCTCCTCACCCCCCGCCACGCTGACCTACCCGGTATCAGGTCACAGTAGGATAAACTGCAACACATGTGGTCCCGGGCATAAAGCAAGTTATGATCCAAACCGACACAGAAATTGTGATCTGTTGTCAATCTCCTTGAGGATGACGAAGCAATCTGTTTCCAAATGAAGGTAGATGTAAGATAAATTCTTTGACTGCTATCATATTTTTCTTGGCATTAGCCAGCCATTATTACTGTTTGGTGGCTTTGTCACCACCAATTATGAAGTAAAATAACATCATCTGCTGCAAAGTGTCATGATCCAAAATGCTTATGTTTCTTCGCAGTGACAATGTGAATAAATAAGATCAACTCCAGTGATTCATTAATACATGTTTAGTAAGACTTCACAAAGTTATGTCAGGGATTTAGGGAGGATGTTTGGAAATAAAGGTTCAATCCTTCAGTGTCTAACCCAGATGAACTGTCTCCTTAATTTGGCCGAAACAGTACATGCAGCTAAGGGTTTGCTAGATCTCTGGTAAGTTTTTTGTTGTGTGCACTATTTAAATATTCTGTGCAATTGTCATCATTGTCTACCCCAAATTAAAACAAATCTTTTATAGTGAAATTTAGGACGTTATGCAATAAACTAAAATTTATTGTTTAATCCTCAACCAAGCTATTGCATAGCAAATGGAATTAATTAAGATTTTTTTGGCTCTCTCAGTTTCACAATAAACATATTTTTATTTGAGCAATGTGTGTATATCATGAAAATATTTCAAGGAAAAAATATTATTCAAATGTAGCAGCTTTGTTATAAATCATGCTGCATTTTTTTTCTTAAATGTAATTTATATCAATATCATTTGTCAGAACCAGTAAAATACTGAAAGCTTTTTAAAAAAGGTAAAATTATTTACTTTTTTACTGTCTAGACTATATGTAAGCCATTGCTAATTAATACTGCCCTTTCCAATGGCTTTGCAACAGGCATAACTCAAACAAACCAATTATAAATGATTTTTCAATGTAAACTTTTAACAGCATAGCCTAAGGGGCTGCTCAACATAAAAGTACAACTTAGAAAACCTAAGTTTTAGCTAAGGTCAGGATATATCAGGCGATGATGGATGTACATGTGAAAACATCTGACTGTGGAATGACAACGTTTTCTTCAAGACTAAGCAAAATGTTGGTGGCAGTGATAAGTAGAATGAAAAATAGACTTGAATGAACTAACCAGAAGGTTTGGGTTTGAGGTCTGGGTTGCTGGGGGGTGTGTATGCGTGTTGGTTTGGTTTTCTCCAGAGTTTTGCAGTTCAGATTTCCAAGGATGCTGCAAACAGTATAGTCTGAATTTTAGACCTATTTTCTACAACAGGCCCATAAGAAAGTCAGACTTTTTAACATCTCTGCTGTCTACGGTCTCAGGTAGGAATTAGACCCCTTCCTTTCTTTACCTAGCTGCTAGAGCAGAACTCCTCCACCACGGGACTGCACTGTATGTCCTCCGTGTGCCTGCGCGTAGTGCAGCACTGTCTGCTGTTGGTGACACATCTCATCTGGCGTTAAGTTTCCAGCTACTGAATGGAAAACATCATGGCCCTGTGATGCAAAGCATGGGTCAGGTATTTTCTAACATCACAAGTTTAAGCTTGTTCACCGTATTGAATGGGTGAGAAGATCTCTGTTTGAATAGGTGGTGGTTGACTGCTTCATGCTGTCATAAGACTATTCATCCTTATTGTCTGTCTTTCAGCAGCCTGAGTGAAGCTGGCACAAGCTCACGTCATGTGCTGTATCTGATTTGGTGGAAGCAGTCACATGTCCATAGTGTGATCTGTATCAGATTTGTACGGCTGAGTCATCTGCTACCAATTCTTGCAGAGTGAAGGCTCCATAGCTGGAGATCCTCAAGTGTTCCTGGAGCTCCCGCTCCCGTCTTGTAACTCATTTATCACAGTCCTGTCGTAGCCCTTCTCCTCTGCCATCTCCCCAACTCACCCGGTGCCTTTTCTGTAGCTTGGGAACGCCTGTTCCCAGGCATACGTCACCTCAGCCTGGACTCGGCAGTCCCGTAAGTAACTCACACAAGCATAAGGAATCAGAGGTTGTCGATGCATCTCACTTCTTCTCCTCCCATAAGTCCATAACTTCATCTCCCTTCACACATGGTATCTCCACAGCCTCTTGCAAAGAAGTTGGAGAAATTTTTTTTTTTAATCAAGCTGCTTCCTTCTCCTCTCAGGTGAAACCTGATCATCAACACAACTCCCACTGTGACTGCGCCTGGCTCCTGCACTTGCAAGACGTAAGGAAAGACAGCCCAAGACACAGCCATGGTTTCATATGTGGATGGAAACCGTACACTGGAGCTGGGCCACCAGGTTATCAGCCAAGCTCCGACTGAAAGTTTGTCATTTTGTTGAAGTAAAAACTAATTTTGCTGATGAAGTAAAGGATAATTAATTTTCCTTTTAATAAAAACACTGCTTTTTTTCTATATTTATTACAATTCCAGCCTTATTGATAAAATAATGTATGTATTAGCTATTGGTGAAACCCAGTGGGTGCTACCGTGAAAAACAAAAAATTACATCGTAGTTGAATTAGAAATATGGATAACTTCTTCCATTATACTTATTTGTTCTCCTTGTGAGCAAAGTTGTTCCACTCATGTGGTCTCCCCTCTTTTTTCTTGATATCTATCATTATGTTGAGGATTGATAATCATACATTTTATCCAGAATGACGACAGGGCATTGTATAATGAGAGCACAATCAGTGTCCTGGCTCTTTGGGAGACCCAAGGCAGTGCTCACGGTGGAAAACATTGAATATAAACATGTGGGAGCTTAAGCACTCTTTAACAACTCCTTCTGCTTGTTTGGTTAGCAATTTTGATGATTTTGGTCCGCTGTGCCTGGCTGTGCTGCTGTAGACACATGGTTATTTATGGTGCCAGAGGAGGTTACGATCTCTTTATGTAAACTAGGGGACAGAGGTAGAACATAACAAATTCTGAGCCATAGTAAGCATTTCAGTTTTGCAGCTCTAAGGCCAAAACCAGACATCTACAAACAAGAAGCATAGGGTGGATATTTTCTCTCTGTTTTAAATCATTAAGAAATAACTGTTGATGTCATTAGCATTAACCGTTAGATCAAGAGTTAGTCGTTAGACTATAATAGAATTAGGGTACTGATGTGCCAAGTACCTAGAAAATCTACAGATTTGTTAAATAGGCACGCTTTGTCGTGTCTGTAGCTCTTATTGCTAATTAAGTATTTAGATTATATTTGCTAATGGCAAGATGTTACAAAATGGCACTGCCTGTGAAAAACTACTATATTTACTTCCTCCTCGGAGGTGCCGTGAGTTGATGTACTTCTGTGGAGTTTTGGACCACATGTACTTGCTCTGAAACAAAGGGTTTAAAAAGGTCTCAGCTGGGCAAGAAGCATGCTGCTTGCAGATTGCAATCCTCGGGTGTTCTGACTTTTGCAGTACTCGTGAAGTCTTTTAGCGAGCACTTGGCTGTCTTTAGTCCCCGCCGGTGCCCTGGAATGCTTGCCCTGCCAGGGAACACAGTTTCCCTAAGGAAGGGCTTAGCTTCATCGCTGCAGAGAGCGCTAGCCCAAACCCCACTCTTCCTGTTCTCTCCCAACAGGAATCTGCAGACGCTTTGCCTTGTGATGGGTGACGGTGATGGCGTTTCCTCTGCTGCAGCTCAGCTGGGGCAGGGCAGGGAGAGAAAGTGATAATCCCCTTTATGCCAGCGTTTAGTACCTAGCACGCCCTGTGCGTGCCAGGGGATTAACACAGGGGACAGAGCTGCACTGCTTGGAAACTTTGCCAAAAGTGAAGTGAAACATCACTATAAATTAGGAGAGAGCCTGAGGGCACCTGCTGACATGCATTCGGAGAAGGGCTGGACAGTCCCCAGTGCCGCAACCAGTGCTCCGCATACCGGTGTGTGTCCTGGGTCCCGGCCCAATGCCCTGGAGAATGAGAATCAGTGGTCTGATACCCAGTGCCTTTTCACATGGCCATGACACAGCCTTGGCTCAGTGCTGCTAATTTTTGGGGGACCTGGACTCTGGTCTCAGCTGGTTACACCACCTGGTGTCAACCTCCCCTGGATAGCATCCTGTCCTGTAAGTGCATTGGTTAAGGACACCGCACAATGATCCCCAGATTTTATTAACAAGGGAAGCAGTTTTCCCTCAGACCTTCTGCAGATAACCAGCATCTTGCCAGGCAGCCTGGAACGCGCTCTGTCCTCCTGCATTATAGGAGTGATTCAGATTTGTGCGTAATATATTTCATTTGGAACTTTAGTATGCAGTAGTTTGGGAGACATTTCAGTAGGACATTTCCTTTTCTTGTTTCTGCCAGTGCTTAAAATGAGGAAAATCTATGCTTTCGCAAGTGAGGTGCATGGGGAAGGGTAGCCAAGAGCTCAGGCTGTGGGCAGCGAGACTGTGGTGGCCAGCACTGTGTGTCTATTAATGTGGAAGGCAAGGGAGGGATTTTTTTTTCTTTTCTGCACCTGCTTTATTTTTCAATGACAGAAGGCACCTTTGAAAGACAGGGGTAGTGCTTTTGGAACAGATTCCCTTTGCCCTTCAAAACCGTAATATTACAGGTGGATTAGTTTAGCTGGCTGTTTTACATGCTTCCCCAGGGCTTGCTGAGGAGGAGGAATGCTCTGAGTTTTGCTCCTGCCCTCCTTACCTCCTCTGTTTTGGGGCAGTTTTATATATACCATTATTTATAATTTCTCAAATATATTTTTAGTCATGATATTATATATCTTCTTTATTATCTAGTTAATTAATATATTAGCTAAAACTCTTATCTAATTTTACTTATTATATGATAATGTATGTTATACACACTTGCACACATGTACAGAAGCATAATGGTGCCCGAAGTCCAGAAAGCCCAACAATGTCTGGATGCTGGAACCAAGACCTGACCATCACCTACCCCTGACCCATTCCTCTTGCGCAGTGGCGGGGCATTACAGCAGCATACTTTTAGTCTGCTCCTACCACCCCACACCTCCTCAGGCTCTGCTGTCCTGACAACCTCTTGCCTCCCTCCCTACTCGGTCATCTGTGCTGGCTCGGCACTTTGGCCCCACTTTTCGCCTGCTCCGCATCAGTGGTACTTGCATGACATCTGCTCCGAGATGCCTTGCAAGGAAATGCCCTCCAAATCACCATGTGGTTTGCAGAATAAATTCCCTAATGACACTCTCATTAATAGTTCTTGCTGCCAAATGCTGTTTGCTTTCACTTTCAGAACTGTCTGCATTAATACCAAGTACCTCCACTTAGAAATTATTTACATGAAATACTGTGCTCATGTCACGTCCACAGGCAGCAGCTCCAGAGTGGTTGAGAGGGAGACCCTGCAATGAATTCGCGGAGCAGCTCAGTGGCTGCGAATGCTGGGATACCCTGACAGCAGTGCACCCCTGCCCAAGGGTGAGGCTGCCTGGCAAAGGGGTTATGGCAGTTTCCCAGCAGCACTATTTCTTCCTTCCCATAATCCAGTCATGCTGGGGAGCTAAAGTCTTCAGGACAAACTAAGTGCAAATTGATGTTATCAGTATGTTTAGGTCCAGGAGATCTATCTCTCTCTGGATGTTACCTGGAGGGGAGGTGGTGGTGGGAGGGCGTGATGACACTAGGCAAGACCAGTAGCAATGACCAGCACAAGCAAATGCCAGACGAGAGTTCTCTCTGCAGGATGCTTCTATGGAGAACTGTGAATTTCCATGCCTTCCTGGCTGCCCTGCCTGAGATGATAAGCACTTGAGTACTTCCCAGCAAAAAAGTCCTGGGAAAACCAGAACTATTTCTTGTGATACAGGCTGTCTGCACAGTTTGGGAAGATGAGCTTGTCAGTGATGCTGTTGCACTCAGGCTGAACCTGTGGGAAGTGTGCCTGTTCCTAATAAATATTGTGTGTATTTATGTGGCAGTCATTGTGCTTTGCGAGGAGGGAGTCACAGAAATAATTAGTTAAGAGCGTGAGGTTTTTGGCACAGATTCCCTTTCTCAAGTAGCTGTGATGTTCATATATAAGAAAAATTGATTTGGCATCTAGACAGGATTTCAGCACGCTCATGGTTATGGAAATCAGCTATGGGCATGGAGGAAATCTGTATATTGATTCATAAACTGACTTGATGACTTGTTCATGCTGTAATATTTTCATGGGCTTTTACCCAAAATAAAAATGTCAGTAGGTACCACTTGACTGTGCTACAGCACCATCTAAAATGGTGAGAAGAATGCAGGGAAGAAAAGGGATTTCCTATTAGACAGAAGCCTTTACTGTCTGTGCTAATTAATTTTTCCCTTCTAAAAGAGGGTTTTTTTTGTCATTGTCTTTGCTTATGGCATTATAATGTACACCTATAACAACCCAGGGAAAAATGGTTTCCTATGAAAGACCCCCCAGTTTCATGGACACGTTTTCTTTTGCAAGAGCTCAGGAAAGCCAGTCCTTCTCCTACTCACACAACAATGTGCCGATACTGCTAGGACTGCCATGACTACATGTATGTAATAGTATGAGAATAGCTTTACTTTGGTGTCGTGTAGTAGGGCAAAAGCCAACATGACTTGATGCCTCTTTTTTTTTTTTTTGTCAGGCTGGTTAAGGGGTGTTTAGTCACCAATCAGCACCGACCCAAGACTGCCTTGTGAAAAACACCTAATAATACACTGACTCCTCATGAGCATGTTTCTCTGCAGGTTTAAAATCTTAATCCCTGAATAATACCTCCACCTGCCTCATGGTTTTCTTTGGAGATCTTCCAGCGTTGATCAATCTTGACCCTATTTGACTTAAGGTATGTGGGCTCGAAATAGAGGCAGTATGGCTGCTGGCCATTATTAAAATGAACGGAAACTATGTCATGTATAATTTCATCTAAGATCCAGCGTGATAACAATATGTGACCAAATAGTGATCTCATTTGCAGCAGTACGCTTCCGTTGTGACTTCAGAAGAAATCAATGGGTGTAATGTAGGATGAGTCACAAGGCATACACTGTGCCATAACAGAGCAGAATTTTCTCCATAAATAATACCTCTTTTGGCAAGACATGGGGAAAAAAAAGCCTGAAAATCTATACTATATTGAACTGCACATTTCAGGAAAGAAGCCTTACACATAACAGTACATTTTTGAATGTGTAGGTTGTTCCTTGTGGACTACATCTTCCCTTAAGACAGTTGGTTACTCATTTTCACAAAATTTCTGCTAGGCTTTTCCATGGTTAGGGTGTAGGATTAAAAGATCTCTGGGGCCTTGTTTGAAACTGCTGTGGTCGGACACCACCTTACTGAAAGCACTCACAGAGAAACAGGGGAGATGTCTCATGTTGTCTCAAGGTGAACTGATAGTAACATGGAGAAATTTTCATATCCTCAGGAAGAGACAAGAAGGCCGTTTTGCCATTTGGTGGTTGGCTCCTTGCTGTTTATAAAATAGTCTGTCAAACTTGTGGCTAATGAGTGATTTAAATGTAGTTTGAAGGCAGCTTTTGTTTCCTTCAACTGCTATTTTTAAGAAAGATCCCTTAAAATTAAAACTGGCCAAAGCTGGTGGGTAGCAAGAGCACTGGCATCTTGGTAGAGGCTGCTCTAAACCCTCAGAGAACGCCTGCTTGCCCTCTCTTTATGCTCTTGGGTAGGAGAGGGCATGTTTAGTTTTCTGCTTACTCTATTCCCTTTTGTACTTGTTCATTTGCTAGGTGTATAAAGGAGAGGAGGTCACTTGTGCACATGGGATAAAGAGGTATTATGAATTCTAAAGTGTTTGCTTTATTGGGAAAAGCTCAGCGAGCAAGAGAGCGCAGGAACATAATATGTGAATTTTTAATGAATGCTGTGCCAAGTGTTTGTGCATTTTTTTTTCTACCTGTAGCAGCTTTATTCATTTGGGAGAGTACTGCGTACAAGATATTCTTTAGTAGTATGCTGGCTGCTGATTAGTTTTAATAAATTAAATCCTTTACATCAATGTAATATTCTTTAGACAAGCACTTCCAAGACAGATTAGAAATGAACTTAAGGGGATTAAAAGCTTCTCTTGCTAAAAACAATGTTTCAGATGGGAAATCCACTTATTTATGTCACTTTCAGTGGACTACATTTGTCTTTAATATGTTGCTACTGCTAAAGAAAGCAGTGCTTTGCCCATGACTGCAGCCTTTCTGCTCTGCTTTACATACACAGCGATGTTTATTTTCTTCAGTACAGTAAGTCGCTTTGGGAAAGATTGATGGCTTCCCATAAAACTCTGAGCAACCATTTTCTTTCTTATTTAGAGAAAAACAAAAGATTTAACGGACCTGGCATTTTAAATAACGTCAGTCTCTTTGTAAAATAGGAAACTGTGTGAATGGAAGGTATGAGCAGAGAGAAAAATCTGCTTTAATTTTCCCCTTGCTGCATTGTAGCGGGCTGAAAACATCAATTGGAAGGTTCTCGTTTTCTGTGAAATCCTGGACATCTTGGGAGCAGGCTGGTTTAGCTGGTGTTCACTCAGGTCTGTGCAGCAGACTGCACAGTCTCAGCTCACGAGCTGTTTCCTTTAACTCCTACCAGGTTATCTGTTTCTATATTAAAGGCTTGTCCTCGGACGTGGTTCAGTGGTATGTCAATCCCAGTGGTGGGGCCCCTCGTTCCAACCCAAAATCTCTTGAACACACCGTGCAGAGATATGGTTTGGTATACCACCACTCTGCAGGTATAGAAATTGTTGTTGGGCAGTCTGTATGCAAGATCTGTCTGTCCATGCCTACTGCTTCATCAGGCATCCACCCAGAATAAACCGAGTGCTTCAGGCAACCCATCAAAGCTGCAGCCATACGCCTCTCCAGAGCCTTGTCACGTTTGTCCTGCTGGGTATCTGGTCATGCACAGATGGCTATGAACATTAACAGGACGCCTTTCAGTCCTAGGCTCTGGTAGGAGCTTCTCATTAATCACCAACCAAGTCACATGATACCGACCTGGAAATGGCTGTGTGCCCCTGATGCTCTCACGCTGTGAAATTTCAACAGGGCAGGAGCCACCCCTGTGGAATAAATAATGAGGATCTCATGGGAGATGAACAATGAGGAGGTTGAATATTCTGAGTATTCAGACAATTTAAAGACCATATGACGGCCTCATAAGAGACAATCCAGCACGCTAACTTTTCTAGCATTTGTGTTTGTCAATCTGAACTTTCAATTCATCTCCAGAACTACAAAAAAGCACAGTTTTGGAGGATAATCCTCACAGCCATTAATTGCACTGAGGTCAGAGAAGGCACTAGGACATGGCTGATCTACCAAAAGGGTGGAAGAAGGAAAATCTCGAGGCTCCTCACAAAGCAACTAGGAAGGGAAGGTGACTAGGGGACCCCTGAGGACAATTTGGTTCTACATTTCAAAATTGCATTAAAGTCATTGGTCTACAGTGAAGACAGAAGTAGTGATCAGAGTAAAATGAAAAATTATTTGGAATGAGGCCTTTCAGTCTATTTATTGTTGACATTTGCACATGAGACCATGAAACTACAGTGCTTGCTCCTTACATGACAGCCCCAAGAGCTCAGCTTAGTTTTCAGATCCATTATCATTCAATTGCATTGCAGATAACTTGGGCAGTTGGAGAGGTTCAACCACACAGCACATAAAGTTTGTCTTGGTAACTGTGTCCCTGACACAGGGCTGGATTTTTTTTGTTTTAGGCACACTTTCCCTCATCATTACTTAAAACAGTTTCAGAATAATTTCTATTCCATCATGTTTCATTATAAAGTATTATTTATTTAAATGGTTTCCAAAGTAATTTATTTCCTGGTACCTGGTTAAACCAAGATCATTTCCCTTATTGCTTTCAGGCCATTGATACTCTAGGATCCACTGTCCAGTTTCGGTCAGTCTTCAAACACTGTTAGTGTCTCCTTTCCACACTCAGAAGCTGATGCTCAGATTGAATTGTAGTGCATCTGATCAAGCAAGCGATACATTTTCAAAGCAAAGCTCAAGGATAGAGTTGCATGACTCCACTGGAATTCAGAAGGGCCCTACAGTGAGGCTTTGTATTAACCTTGTATTCCTAGGGTTGTATGAGATTAGGCTGGTAAGCAGAAATTAAACCCCCATCTTTATTTTTAATTATTTTCTTCCGTTTTGTTTTCTGAAGCTAGATTTCACTCCTTTCCCCCAAACCACATTTTTCACTAGTCAGAGCATTTATCAGCATCTCAATCCTTATATATTGCACATGGTAACAAGAGCTGACTGAAATTTAACTGCTAGTTTTGGAGTGGAAAGGGTAGATTCAGTTCCTGTACAATAATGATGGGCTCTTCTGTCAGTCTAGCCACTATATGTCCACTGGTCCTAACAGCTGGGGATAAAACTTATACACATTGCTACACAGCTTATCTGAAAAAGAAAAAACCCTATCATTCAAGAAAAAAAAAAAACAACCAACATAATTAGGATCAGGGCTGGAATTTCACTGGGAAATGTGGTGTAAAAATGCTTCTCATTTTAAATTAAGCTTTCAATGGCAAGTGCTTGGCTTTCAGCAACTCCTCTGAAACTCTTTTAATTGAAGTTCCATGAAAATCTGGGGAGTTCAGCTCAAGTTCACCTCCCAAACCCATCCTGATTTCATTAAAGATCTGATCTTTCTTTATTTGCCAATAAAATATATATATGTGTGTGTGTGTATAAATCAGTATCTGCTATATAACTGGGTTTTTTAAAGGAACAGCTTCCCTTTTCTTTATGAAGGATGAACTCTGCTCTGTGCATGCAATGAGAGGCAGAAGGAACAAGCCATGGGAGAACTTTCCTACTCCCTCCAGACTGGGATTTGGAGTGTAGGACACACTTATTGCTTCCGTCATCTGACTTGTGTTCTGCATCAGTTGTGGCAATCTCCTGACCCTCTCTTTGTGACCTGGTTAAGGACAGCATAGGCTCAGGCCAGTTTCCTTAGCACTTGTGTTAATGCCGTGGAAATAGAGATCCGCATGAGCTGAGGATTGAGCTTGCCTTGGTCAAGCTCAGGGTATTTCCATGTTATTTGCATGTCACTATTTTCCGTTCCTGTCTCTAAGACTCTGTAAAGGTCTTGGTTATTTGGAAGGAAGGGTCTTGCTCATATAGGCTTATATCTGGACAGTGATTTTATGATTTTCTTTTTCCTTTAACCCTTCAGTTTCATTCCTTTTCCAGCTGCAGTAGCCAGATATGCCTGTACCAGCACTAAGGGGCTATTTATACAGAGGCATATTCTCTCTTTGCTAAACCAGTCAAATATTGAGACATGTCTTCAAAAATTACATCCATATATCCGACGTTTTCAGCTCAGCTAGAGGGTCCTTTCAAAGCAGTGAATTTGGAGACCTTCATTTTGCCCCTTCCGGGCAGAAACCAGTGTTCCCATTTCCTTCAAAATAAGCTCTGTTGTGAGGATTCCTGTGGGACCAAGAGAAAGAATTCCTGGGAATTGCTAGCATTCCTGTTTTTATTTTGTGCAAGACTCCAGATGAATATGCATTGAAAAACAGTGTAAATCCTGAGTTCCCCAAGGCAGAGAATTGCGATATACTCGTCCCTGTATCAGTTCACTGTGTAGCAGCATGGCAATAGTTCCTATTTGTTATCATTTGTGTACCCATTTTTCAGCTTCATCCCACTTCTGGAGTAATAATTGACACCAGGCTCTAGTATTTTATTCTGTTATTTTATCTACTACTATTGCAACAACTACCTGTTCCACAGTGCTCCTCACAAGCCCTTGCACGTAGCTATCTGCAGTTTTAGTGAATCAGATCTCAGTGTTTCTGATCAGGGTCCAGCTGGAACTACACATCTTTGTTTCATGTATTTAATATACTCAAAATGCACTAAATGACAGTTTATAATATCATTATCAACAGTTAAAGACATTATAACTTCAAGAAATGAAAAGAAAGTGCAGCCATATGTGGAAATGCTTTATTTTGTGCACTTTTAACCCTCACAATAGTTCAGCTGCAAAAATGGGGACAGCAACGAGAGGCAGGGAGAAAATTGTATGTCTGCAAAATCATTTTTCAGCTTTCCCTCCGCTGCTGTCATGAAAGAGCACCGTGCTATTTGGATGGTAAATAACAACCGAGGACTAATTTATTTTTCTTCATAAAATTATTTCTTGAATTGGATTCAAATGTGTTCCTTATTACACGGTTTGATAATTCAGTGATGCTTTCCCCCCATAACATACGAGCTGATTTAAACCTTCACTCCAAACAGCCTCAGGCTTATTAAGAACAGTGTGGACTGAGTATGGATTAGGTTTAAAAGTAATAAAAAAGTAGACCTGTTGGTTAGGTGAAAAATTCACTATCAGATTCCTGAGTGCAGCTTTCTTTTCATGTGCAAACTGCATTAAATGAGGCATTTAATTCAACAAATCCATAGTTCTGATCCACCAGAAATAGAGACTGGGTTAGTTCAATTTGTAACAAACGATCTCCATATGATCAAAGTCCTGAGAGCTGATTCCAACATACTGCTTAAATTAGTCTAACACCGAAGTGTTTGGCTCTGGGACAATATTTGGAATGTCTTACCAGAAGAAAAATTCCTCTGCACACATGGTTCCAATATCTGGGAATGCCAACCTTGCTTTTTAATGGGCTGACAGGGAGCCTCCGTGCTAACTTTCTGACTCCAAAAAGTTCTTGTGCTGTCACCCGCAAACCAGCTTGGATAATTTTTCCTTGGCTTCCTTATTAAAGCCTGAATGAAGGGATTGTGTGGCTTTCTTAATGTCACTTGGTCTGCTTGCCATAAATTCAAGCACTCATGATGAAAGCTCCACTTATATTTCGCTGGGAAATGGAATCAAGGAGAATGCACCCTCGTTCACAATAAATAACTAAAGTTGAGTTATTAAGTGTATTTCATATACCGGTGCCTTATTACATCAGCAGTTTAGATAATGGCTTCTTAAAAATACTCCTCTACTGAAATCTATGAAGAGCGGGTTGCACATAGACGTCCCTATGCAGGAAAACCGAAACAGCCGGCTACAGCAATAACTTAGGACTGTATTAACAAATATCAAATATTTACATTTTTACATGCTGCTGTCTGTTTAGATTAAGCAACCATAGCAATAACAGCAGTCAGCAGCGAGGGCCGTATTTGCTCGAGCCCTGCCAGGGAATTCTCAGCTGGGATTGTTTGTTTGCTTTGTGCAATGAAGACTCGAGCTGTTTACATTGTAGCTCCAGTTTTAGAGAGTGCTAATTACACTCTACTGCTAACCCCCTCTATGTCTCAGAATCTGCTGTCCTGCAAAAATACTTTACACCAGACTCGGGGAAAGCAATCTGACTCGCCGCAGGCAACAAAGGGTGCCCCAGCGCTTTATAACTGGGTTTTTTTAATGTGGTAAGCGGCGCTAAATGGAAGTTCATGCCTTTAACTCTGCGTGCTGGGGCGATGGTTTTTTTTTTTTGAAGGAACGGACAACATTTTCAAAATCCTTGGCTGAATTTCCTCTTAGGATTTTACTGCTTTTTATGGCACTTCTTAATGTGAAATCGGCTGATGTAGTTCAGCGAGAGGGGTATCTGTATCTATCTGTCTATTTACATACATTAAACATGCGTATCATTCTTTACATTTTCCCCTCATTATTATATGTGCAGTGGGATGTAATAAATTGACACTCACTCAGGAGCAGACAGAGCTGACAGTGAGTAAATGCCCTGATTAGCATGTTATTGTTATAACTTTGCAGTTCCTTCCTGATTAGTTAAAATATATATTGTATGACTACGAGGTTCTTTTTAAATCTGTGCTAAGCCTTGCTCGATACTTTATAATGGCAGAATGGGAGAAGGAGGCAGGATGAAGGATGAAAGGTTGGCACTCAGAAATTCAGCAAAACCACTGTTTTCATGGTAACTATTCTGAACAGGTGGCTAAGTAAGCCAATTAAACAGACTTTAAGAACAAATTATGAGAGTAATCCATTGTCTGGGATCATTGAAATGCACTGTGTGGAATCTGTTCCCCAGAGCCGCCTGAATAATGAAAATCTATTTTTGTATAATTTTATTGTTTTCCTATCTTCATTAAATGTTCAAAGGATCTCACTCAGTGGATTTTTTTTTTTTCCTTAGGGGTGGATGGAGGGGGAAAGAAAGAAAACTTTTTTCAGAATTTTTGAAAAACTGTGTGATCTGATTAAAAACAATAAACTGTTAACATGTAAGAACATCCTTTCCTTCAAACAAAACAAGGGTTTGCTAATGAAATATTGTAACTACTTTAGGAAAAAGAATTTTTTTTTAAAACCTCCAATAACTTTGTAGACATAAATGAACAAAAGCTCAATGGCATCCCAACAGGAATATTTTGATCAAAAAAGTGCCTGGCAAAGGCCAGTAAAGAAAATATGAAATACGAGAGGAACCAGCTATGGGTGATTTAGCTTCAGCGGATGGCTCTATATGTAGGGTCTTCTCTCTAGTTTTGGGGAAGGACTACCTGAGGATGAGTGGGACAGAGCTCCAAACCTTCTGCTTCAGCTGATTCACCCTCTCACTGTCCAATCTTTCGTTTCACTGGCATAGCTTTAAAGGTAACACAGGTCCTGACAACTGTTGGGCTGTAACTAGTAGTGTCCAATACAGACCATCTCCACTGCATGGTTTTGCTCAGTGGTACACTAGCCTTGATCAAAAAACACACCAAAGATTGACAAACCTCACTGTACATATAATAAGAGAAGGCCAATAGTAAATTTCTGCTTTTTTGATTCCTTTTCTCTTTAGATCTAGGACAGAAAAGAGTTCTCTGGAATGATTTCAGGCCATTGTTTAGCAACAGCTCTGAGTTGCCACGTAGGGCTGCATTTGAACCTCTGACCTAGGAACAAAACAAATTATGTGTAGGCTGAGGTATGGGGATGGTGAGTGACAGAAGAATAGCACTCAGAAATGTTTTTTTGAGAGATTCTGTATTCATTTAAGTAATGTGACTGTTTAGCCAATTTATTCATTTGACAAGTTCCTTTTTAACCATCCTAATTCACCATTTAGCCTAAGATGGCCTTCATTAGTTTATTAGATATTCATCGAAAGAGATTTTAGCATAAATACAGTTCCAGAGAGGATTACCGCCCAGGGAATCTATTCTTTTAACCTACTTATTCAGCTATCGAGTATTTGTTGAAATAGACTTGTATTTACTTAGTCTCTTAATGAAGTCTAGAAAAGCTTTTCTGCAAAGGGAATATTGTTTTGTCAAAATTAGCTTACTTAAATAGTTTTCAAAGCAGTCTGAGAACAAAGATTTCAAAGCTACAGCTCCAGCCTAATATTTACTTTTTACACTGTACAGTAGTTTAGACTTGCCAGAAAAAGTGCACTTGCTTTTTTTTTTGTTTTGTTTTGTTTAAATTTCTCTGCTTCTAGTTGTGAGATATATATGTCATTTCTAGGGGTATGGAACTAATTGAGGAATATGTCCTGCCCTTGTTGAGGTGAACAGGGCAGATAAATAAAAACTCCATTGGACATAAATCTCCTCCACTAACATCAAAGAAACAGGATCCTGCTAAGTGTATTTGTATAATGCAGTAATTTATGCAAAAAGCAGCTTTTGTCAGCAATGCAACAAAGCAGCTTTGATAAATGTCCCCTAATTTATTGTCATGTATCTCAAATCAAAGTAAAACATTTACAGCCTGCATACTGAAGGAACCCAGGCCCAGGGTACTTAAAGGGTTTCTCTCCCTTTCCATCTCCCCTCTTTCCTTTTTTTAAGAAAGTACAAAAAGCTAAGTTGGGCAAAAGGTTAAAAAGGATCTGTTTTGAATGCTAAGTACTTTATACAAATTATGGGAAAAAATAATAATGAAGCTGCTTAAAGAATGACAGAAAAGCCTGTACAAATTCAGATTAAAAAATCCGCTTAGCTTTTCTCTTATGGGAGATGTTTGATGAATCATAATGTGGACATTAATTGTGTTTTACAGGGCCAATTCCAGTTTCTCAGGTTTTGAAGGAATAAAATGGGTGACTGTAGCCAGTGGCTGTTTGGAGTCAGTACTTCTCTTCCCGTCTGGCCTATGATCCTTCTGAGCAGCTGTCTTTCATATGCACGGCACATTTTGGAAGTTGTTGGGGGGAACTTTTATTACTGACTTCAGGGAGGAAAATCACACCCTAGAAGAGGAAGAGGCCAATAGTGCCACGAGCTTCTTCCTCACCAGGGCTGATGGTGCAGCCATCAGTGTTGACGTTTCTCCCTACTTCTTGGATGAACTACTGGCCCCACCAGTTTGACGTAGCCAAGCAGACTGCTTGGCCTCACATCATCCTGCGTTGCACCAAAACTCTACAAAGAACCATTTTATAATGAAAGGGCGCCATGAATGGATATGGCTGATACGGTGCAGTCTGAAATGGGCTTGACATGATGTGTCTTGGTGGCATTACCCGGAAGCCCTGGAGCAGGCAAGTGTGTGGGAGCCACCGTGTCTACGGCCAGTGGTTCAGTCCTGTCCCCCCGGGATCACTTCTGCAGCCAGATGCTCTGCCTCCAGCTGGGCAGTGAGGTCTGCAGGGCCCTCCCTGATGAGATAAGAAGAGAAAAGCCACGTGCAAAGGTGCTCCTCACACCCACGGGCTGCTGTTGAGGTTGCAGGAGCTAGACTAGGGAAGGCCTGAAATCCACTCACTGGAGGGAGAGCATCCAATGCCTATCAGTCGAATGATAAATTAAAACGACATGGGCTTTCCAGTCACCCACAGTTAAAAAGACCAAAAGTGATACGGCTCCTCCTCATGCCCCTTTGATATTTAGGGGGAGCGATAAATTAAGTTCTGTCTCAGCAGAGATCTAGCGCAGCTCCACATGTCAGTTTGCTTCAGAAGTAGACAGCATTTCTATATTTTTTACTTAGAAAGCTCTGTTTATACTAGAACAAACATACAGCTTCAGGGGTATAATATCCTTTGAGTGGAGTTGTTTCAAAGTGTTTTACAACCCATCTGGTAGACTGACTCTAACCATTAGGCATGTTCTTGGAGCAAATGCTTTATTCACAGAGATAGCAGTATGGTTCTGGTATTGCAAACCAGAAGAATGAACCTTTGCAAAGCCAGGCCTGCTGTACCATAAAACAGAGACATGGAGTTTGCTGAGAAAGTGAAAAGGAGCAGTTGTTAAGAATAAAAAAAAGAAAAAGAGAGTTTTCTTTTCTTTGTATAAAAGTGCTGCCTGCTGGGAACAGAGTCTGCCTCTCCCAGCACCAGCTCGTCTCTTGTGAGAGTGTAAGTCGTCCCTGCTATAGAGCAATTCACTGTAATTTCTTACGCATCTCTGTCTTTGTCGCTGTTGTCATTAAGGCACATTAAGATTTAAGTTAATACATAATAATTTAAGTTAATATCATAATTACTATGTTTATAATTAACATTTTGTATAAGCATTCTGCAGCTACAGTCAATGAAATGAGAGCTGTTCACATTAAAAGCATCACAAACACATGTAGCATAAACATTACGAATTTACCGTTTGAATCACAGTAAAGACCAGAGGCCCGTCAGGTGTAAGGCTCAAGGGGTGGGTCTCCAGGAAAAGGTGGTTTAAAAAAAAATAACAGACAGAAACAAAGCCGCCAAAACGCACAGCTAACCTTGTGCAAGACTGCGTCATCACCACGGGGTCAAGCAGAATGCGGTACGACAGCGCCAGGACTGAAACGACAGCACAACAGAGGAGGTCAGAGGGGATAGAAGGAACACCTGGTTTATGTATCTGTAATACACGCATATGTACATTTGTGGGTATGATGCATACACATAGATGTATCCATAGTAAATCATGTGTGTATACATGTATGCGCATACACACAGAGCCCCCCGCCCCACGTGTGCATGCTCTATGAACATTATGTGTGCATGTCTATAGTATAAGCACACATACACAGCGTATGTGGCCATGCAGCATATCTTCTGAGACTAAATGATGGAACACGAGCAGCCCGAGCGGCCGGCTGCCTTGCCAGCATTGCCCGTGTGCGGTGAGGAGGTCAGCCGTGCGCACTGGGGTCCGGCAAGGGAGGGAGCAGAGGCCAGTGGGTGCTCGGGATGGAGATGTGGCTGCACTGGAGGAACCCCCAAACGGAGGAGGAACCACTGTGGTTTGTTCCGAGGGGAATGGCCATGAGAGAGTGTAAGATTTCCCAAAGTATGACCAGTGGCACCATAGGTAGCCAAACTGTGCCACGTTGGGTTATGGGGACCACTAAATTCATTTAGCCTGACCTGTTGGGAAAATAATACCCAACCTGTACTGCTACTGCATTCAAAACTTCCATCCAAGCATCCTGACAATTTGCCCTCCTAAGAGCAGCATGCCACGGCTTTCAGCCTGCGGTGTGGCACTTTGCCTATTGCTGGACACTGAAACCCCACGCTGAAACGCACCAAGATGAAAATTAAATTGGAGAGAATGATGCTTACATGAAAAAGAGACGTGGTCAGCAGAATTAGCAGGTTTGTCACATCAAAAGCACAGATATTGTTGAACAACTGCTCAGGTGCTGCTGTGCTCCCCTGATGCAGAGTCAAGTGGTGGACAACGCTTGGAGTTCTGCGGCAAGGGGGACTTCACCCTCTTGTCAATATATGCTGCCTCTTGCTTTCCATATATCCTTTTTCTTCTGGCTTACCAGAGCAGTAAACTGTTCCCATTTCCGAGCAGAGCACCTGATCGTTGCAATTCTCTGCCAACCTGCCAAGAGCCCCCAGCCCCGGGTCGCATCCTGCCCTGAGGGCTGAGCCGTGTCGGCTGTGCTCATTCGTGCTGCAGCTTCACGAGGGGGAGACGCTGGTGTGCCATCAGGAGCTTTTACAGGTTGAATTTTGAACAGCAAAAGGGGTCAAACACCATGATCTGGCGAAAGGAGAAGTCTATCACAACATTTCTGTGGCTTTTTAAGTAAGTGAAGTCACGAAACCTTCCCCTGTTCGGTGTTCCCTTTTCACACCGATAAAAGCTTTCCAGTCCCAGTTAGCAACCACTCACCTTCTCTTTCTTCTCAGCATGCTGAGAAAACCACAGGTTACCACTTGGCTTTCCCCATTACTTGCTAACCTTTCAAGGAGGCAGGTGTGTTTTGCACAGTTAAATTAGCAGCAGGTCTCGAAATATAAACCTATGCATTCATCAGATAAGCTACGCACCATGTGTTTGGGAGGAAAACCCACCCAACATGGGCTGTTGGGTGGTGGTGCAGGGACACCTGGGTGAAAGGAGGGGCAGGGAGCACTGAGGACGGGCAGCTGCCTGCCCCCTGCCCACACCCAGCCTGCACCAGCCTCTCCCAGCCCAGCCAGGGCCACTTAAAATAATGTTAGTGCTTTGTATTGAGTGGGGCTTGTGATGAAATTGTATCCCAATACATTTAAAGCAGGCACAGCTGTGAGTAGCTGTTAAATAGACACAAACAAGAGCTCCGTCCAAAATATGCATGTTCAACATAGTGCTTTATATATAAGTTGTGCTACGAGACCACAAAAATGAAGAAACCAAAACATATTAATGAATAGAAATAGAAACTCTCATTTTAAAGGCAGGCACCCTTTCTGGATGTCTTATTTAAGTGTCACATTGGTTCTTACAACCTCTGAAGCCCCTTTATCTCAGTGCACTTACTTTGAGAGTTACATTTTGACACATGGTTTTGGTTTATTATGTAATGCTTCAATAAGTAAATGCAAATTACAAATAATGATCTTTTTAATATGAAACATAACTTGACCAAAATCAAACTTTTTGAGCAAATAAATGGAAAGAGATTTTTTTTAAAGTTTGTCTTATTTCACAAATTAATATCAGTGTGTGACACACACACACACATTTCAAAGAAGTTCAAATTTAATGTGAGTAGGACAAATAAAAAAACCCCCCAAACACCAAAATCAACACCTCCCACCCCCCCAGTCTTGGAATGTGTCATTAAAACCACATGAATTTTAAATTCTTGTTCTTATACAGAAAATTGCATTAACAGATTTTGACCTCGAGCCTAAGCCAAGCTGCATGTGTTAAAGGCCCAGCATCTCTGCTGTGATCCATAGGACTGTTCCTGCATACTGACTAAAATAATGCAGCCTACTGATGTAATAGCACCCTGCATATGTCTCATATTAATGGTATTTTCCTAATAGTAATAGCATTAAAAGCCTGCCTACTTTGCTATTGAGTTACCCTATTTAGAATAATTTGCCCAGAAAGACTATCCTTGAGCATGTGAACAAGCGTATCATTTTATAACACTTAAGAGTAAAACCGTAATATTAAAAGGTCCAAATCCCTGTGTTAATTTCCATTAAAAAAAAAAAAAAGAAATCTGTTGTGTTTCTTGAATAATTTATTATCTGGATTTTTGTTGTGTTTTCCACATGGAATTGATGAAGAAAAAATACTTTTTTTTATAAAGAATGTTTGGAAGAGAAAAAATTCACACATGGAAAACAAATGAGCATCGGGAAACACTCCTCGTAGCTAATGGCTACTTGGTATGTCGCCAGAATTCATACAGAACCTTAAAATCAAGTAAATTATGCCCGCAGTGATAGCTCCCTTTCGCTGGAGTCCCACAACAACCACCAAATGGCAGAGCGGAGCTGAACTGCCAAATTTCATTTTTCACCTCCCGATTCCTTTCAATTAAGTCGATTCGTTTGCCGCAGAGGGGCCCATGCATATTTTATAGTGGGGAGGTAGGACTGAGCCAGCCCCCTCGCACAGCGTCGGGGCTGCGGGCTGCCAGCGTCCGGCCTCGCTCCCGGCCTCCTCGCTCCCAGCCCCGTCCCACACGCGCCAGCCGGGCAGGGGCTTCTGAACGCAGGGTTTGTCCATACCGCTTTGCTGAGTCAAAACGATAAATAAATGAGAGCGGCAAAAGCAGACAGACACGTGCGCCTTCTTTAAACAGACCGCTAAAGGAAAACAGGGAGAACGAGAGCTTTCAAAGGAATATATATTAAAAAAGCGCGTTGCTCTCTTGCTCTGTTCTGCTGATAAGAGATCACACACTTTAAATACCTTATTGAACTCGCGGGTTAAGAAACCTGCCACTCATCACGCCACAGATTAAATAACCAGTGAATTACGTGCTAGAAAAATTAGGGTGGATTACACAAATATCTGTTAAGGCTATGATAAATATTTATAAACAATCTTCCTTGCAGAACATGTCTCTGTCATTCATTTCACTGCAATGAAAAACCTGAAACAATGGAACTAATGACTACATTGTTCCAAAGTTAAGTAGTATATCTAATAAGGAAAATAATCAAATGAGCCAAATTCTTTATGAACACAACAGTGAAGCAATTAAAATAAATGTGATTTTCCAGATCAAAACTTCTGGCTGTTAATTGCTATATGGCACCTATCCTAGTCATATGAGTTTCCCTTGCAGCTGTTTTTATTTCATGATACATTTTGAAATCCCAGGAGCCTAGTCCTGGGATCTGCCATACAGACAGTTAGCCTGAAAACCAGGATACTTATCAAGTGTTTACAATCTGGGCAGAGGAACTCTCAAGACAGGCCTTTGAGAACAAGCACTTTCTTGCCATTTGCATTTTGTTTGCAATGTGTTTCCAATGAAGATAATTTATTGATGCATACTTCTTAGGCTGGCGGATGCGGGTTTGCTGCCATGTGCGGGGGAGCGCAGGGAGGCGAGGCGTGGGGAGCGAGGCGGTGTCCCCTGCCTTCCCCGGCAGTTGGGGTTAAAGCCACTACTGGGCTAACAGGCAGCACGGTACAGGGTCGGTGGAGCAATTAACACAAGTCAGTGTTTCTCTTACCCATGGCCTCTAATGCTCTGCATCTGACAGCTTCTCTTGGGTCTCATTTTTTGCCATTTCTGCCATTTATGGGTGTCAGAAGCCGTGGGGCGGGAGGGCTGCAGTCTCTGCAGGGCCAGTGAGCCTTTTTAACTCAGCACGTCACCCCTTGGGCTAAAAGTGCACACTGGAAACCTGGCACATGCCAGCCAGTTCATATGAAACTGCATTTTAGTATCTGTGTGTTATTAATGAGATTAAAGAACTCAGTTACAGGGAATGACAAATGCAGTTTGTCCAACATTAAGCAGATATTGGCATCCTTAGGTGCAGCTCAGGAGTCAGTGATCTCAGCTATTGAACAAGCTAAAGCCATGAGCAATATGATATTGATTAGACAATGGGTATTGTATTTACCCACATAGTTTTATTGGGTGAGGCTGAATGTGATGTGTTTTTATTGGGGAAACTTAAGGAAGATAATTAAAAATGTTGTAAGGAGAGCCTAGCAGCCTTTGTGCTCTTCTTTTTAAAGGGTACAGATGTCTTGTCTTCTTCATTTAAAAGTGCATGTGCTCCCTCTCCACCTTCCTAAAGATCAAGGGTAATAACAATAACAATAATAATACAATATCCTGGAAATTTTCTACATGCCTCAAGAGAACTTTAATTTTTTCCAGAAACTGTTTTCTGACAACAGCTGCCTCTTCTCCTTTTCCTTTCCCCCTGCCTGGGTTGCCAGTGCTGCTGTGGCCAAGTTAAAATGGCACCGCTGAATGTGGGGCTTTTTATGTAGAAAACACTCCTCATGCTAACCCAAACCACGTCAAGCTGCGCTGTCCTCCACAGCCGGTTTTTGCCTCTGGTCTGTGCTCTTTGTGCAATTCCTGCTTTCCCCTTGCCGTTGCCAGGCGGTATTGAGGCCAGCATTCGTTTGTCCTTTTGCAGGTGATATGGGACGATTAAAACTTGAGCTTTAACTCAAGTTAGTCCCAGCTGGAGCTGCAGTCCTAGGAATTGCAGGCGTGCAGGCCTGCTCTGCCAATGTAGCTCAGGGTGGTGACTGTGAATTTTAGGCCATGCCTCTTGGTGCTGGTTTGTCTCCCAGCATTCCCAAGCTGGCTGTGCAATACCCAGTGCTTTCCCACCTCCGGGATGTGGTTATGTCACATTCCCAGGAAGAAGCATAGAATCGTTTAGGTCAGAAAAGACCTTCAACATCATCAAGTCCAACTGTTAAGCCAGCATTGCCCAGTCCACCACTGAACCATGGCCCTGAGCCCCACATCTCCATCTTTGGGGTCCCTTGCAACCCTAACCATTCTATGATTCGATGATTTTATGATTCTGTGTCTCTTAAACACCCCCCAGGGACGATGGCTGACTTTAAGGTAGCCTTTAAACCAGACTAAACCACCTTTATCGTGAAGGCCAATGTGGTGATTCAATTATTATTCTTTACATCTTTCCGCTTCTGGATCCCAGCTGGAAGTGCTCACCCACTGCCAAAGCCACGACACTCCGGGAGAAGGGGAGGCAGAGACGTAGCATCGAAAAACCGGCTACGCACCGGCTGGCAGTGTGCCAAGGTGAGAACGGACGTGAGCCAAGGGGGAAAACTGCTCAGCTGAGCCCCACACACCTAGGGTTGGATAACATAAAAGGGGTTAGGGAGCGCCTTTTCCCACTGCAGCCACCGTTTGAAGTCATGAGGCTGGCGATGCTCCCCAGGAGTCAGGGCTGCACACATCTGAGGTGCAGCTGGGCAGACAGTTTGTACTCAGCCCTTCTGGCAGTGGTTAGAGTTGAGTTACTGTTTGCTTAAACGCATCGGCAGCTTCTGGAGTCAGCCATGGCAGCGCCAGGCGTTTGCCTTTCAGGGAAGGGGAAGCCTCACAGGCGAGCAGAGAAATGTAAAGATTCTCCAAGATAACTTTTAAATGGTTTTATATTGGACAGTGCTCATAAACCAGTAAGTCCCAAATTTATCCAGACAGTAGGAGCTGTAACTCAGGTAACGCTTCGTACTTTGCACTTCCAGAATATACACGTGCTTTAGTCCCTGGTACTGCAAATTGCAAGACAGTGTCCAGGCAGCAACCGAGACCTCGGTTCTGCTCGGCCCCTGCCTGCTGAAGGCCATGTGGTGAGCGGGGGCCAGTCCCAGCCCCGCAGGCACACCAGGAAGCTCTGCAGACTGCCCAGTGCACGTGAGGAAAAGGATGTCTTCTTCCTTCCTCACACCTGCCAACATCTCAACCGATCAGTCCAAAATATCCCTGGAGAATATGTCCGATTTTGCTCTTTCTTCTGTCAATTGCATTCCCTTTCTTGGAGGGCTTCTTCTTTTTTATTTTGAAACCCACGGTGCTGTCATGTTCGCCAGCCCCGCATCACGTTCCTCTCTTTCATCAGAAGACTGACTCATAGCATCGTTCAATTTGGACACACTTTTTTTCCTGTGAGACTTCGGCCCAAGCAACACAACACACACGGCGCCCGCCCAGACTCGACACACAGCGAGGCATCCGCCCCGTACGGGACTGAAATGGGGCCCGGATGTTCACCACCTTTGCCACGGGGAAGTTTACCAGACCGAGACTATTGTACCCACATTTAAATGCCATAACTTAGCATTTCCCCTCCCTCCACGGGTGGCTGCTGCTCACTATCTCTCCAGGCTTCTGGTCATGGGGCTTTTAATGATTTTAGTCCAGCCTGATCCATCCCGGAGGTATGGGCACCGCTGCCGGCTCCGGTTCCCATTTGTAAGGCAGCTTCTTGCAGCCACTGCTGCTCCCTCTGCTCTGGAACCCGAGGCTTTCCAGCTCCAGGCTCCGCAAGGAGAGGCATGAGGCAGGATGTGTGGGGCGTCTGGGGGAGCAGGTGAGGGGCTTCTTGACCCGCGCTCAGAGCAGCTTCTCCATCTGCACCACGTCACGGGAATACAAAATGGCACCGAGTCCTACTTCTCCTCATTAGGTGTGGGCAAACTTGGCCGGAGCACAAGTGCAAAGGCTCATCTTTCTTCAGCTGCTTGTAATTCATGCTTGAGCAAGAGCATTATTTGGGGCTTAAGTCAGACTCTTCTAAGTAGGTCACAATTCTTCTTCTAGACACGAATTCCTGCCTCTGACTTCTCAGAAACATGGATTCTCAGTCTCTCCTGATTTGTGTAACACCTCAGGTGCCCTCTTATCAGCTTCATCAGCTCATCAAATGAATCCACAAAACAAACAGTTACTAAGTTGCTGCCTGCATAGGGTTAGACTTGGAAAAGTTCCTCTGCCTGGGGTGGGAGCCACATCTCTGTCTGATTTGCATGGCTGACCTTTCCCATTTTCATGATGCTCCACTGTTAGCCCTGTAGCCAGGTGAAAGGATGTATCCCACACCTCCTATGGTCACTGCATGGATGAGAGGACAAAAGGCTGCGGAGGTGGCCAGGAAACTCCAGTCCATATGGGGTTTGCTGCCTGAAACAGATGCAGCCCAGTCCACGTTATGAAACAGAATTAATTTTAGCATGCAGAGATCGATTCGCCGGATCATCACAGCATGTGTTAGACATCAGTCCTCCTCTTTTGTATAGCACTCTAAGGGGTTCAGACACACCCAGTGATTCCATGAGAGGGGATAAAAGAATGCAACGAGATACAAAACGGAGTAGAGGAGACTACAACAGAGTGCAATACATCACAACACAAGGATGGTGTACAGCTCTTCACGGAACTGGCAGGATACGGCTTTATGATATTTCTGCAGGATAGTTCTGATAGTCTACACTAGCTCACCATCCTGTTGTGGAAAATGATAGTGATTCTCTTGTTTCAAGCCAAAAGAAAGAAAATAAAGAGTGAAAGAAAGAGAAAGGGAGAGATGTTCTATCCCCCTCAATGGAGGGATGCAGCTGACCTTTAAAAATACTAGTGGGAAACATGAGCCAACCAAACACTGTCTCTCACTGTGGGTGGAGACTTGCAGGTAAAGATGGTTTTTAGGGAAGTTGTCTGGCCAGGGGAGACTATCCAGAGGTGAAAAGCTCTCATCAGAAGACAGATGTTTGGACATTTATCTACATCACAATCCCAGACATTTTTTCTTCCTTGATTGCCACTTTGGTGTGCAGAGGAAAAAAGCTGGAGTTGGATCACAGGTTGTTTCTGTGGTCACCTTTGTATCACTGAAGTGAGTTGAAATGTTGTTTTACAATGGAATACAGGATGCCCGCAGGCTTTTATGTTTTATTTTTGTTTCTGTGAAGTTATTTTTCACTTCCTCTTCTGAATACGACCAAAATGTTAAATGTCTAATTGAATAGGCTGTTGGAAAAGCCGAATAGGAAGGTTAGGCACATGAACTTCTGTGAAGCAAACGCCTTTGTTTCCAAACAGTCTAGTGATAGCAAATATTTATTGATGTTTTCCTTCCACAGGGGCGTTAACAATTATAATTTGGTAGTACGTACATCACGAGTACTTTCAGGTTTTGAACAGAACGTCTATGGGTCAAAGATGAAAAAAAATATCTATTTTTCCAGGGTTATGAATCTAACAGCATCACAAATTATCGCTAGGAAAACATTTCAAAAGCCTGAACTTGCACTTATGGAAAAAGGAACACAGATAGAGGAAACAGATAAATATGCATTGTGTTAGTAGGCTTTGTTTTTTGAAATGATATATTGTTCCGGAGAAGCGGTTAACAAACAAATTATTGTCTGTGTCCAATACAGCCAGATCTTTGGTTCCACCGAACAGATGTTGAGGTGAAGCAGATTAAAGCTTAATTCACAATAGGGCTGTACCACAGGAAAGGTGCCCTAAGTTTATCTATTGTTAAATAATATAATTTATCGTCTCAGAGGGCTACGGAGCAATTTCTGTTCCTTTTCTACTTTTTGAACAAAGATTTATAACATAGATAATCCCCAATTTTAGATATTTGCTGCAGGTTATATTTGAAAGAATTTCCCAAAAGACTGATAACCCCTTTTTTTCCCTTAACCACAGTCAAACCAGTGAACTAATATGATGCCTGCTTCAAATAAATGTATTTGCTGCCTCTGTGCATGATAAGTTTTCATTTAGTCTATGATCAGCTGACAGTATGCAAGTTTGCAGATACCAGTAATTGAATACAGATAACCTTGGTTGTTGACCTATGCAGAGCCATGACTGTCTAGTTTCCATTGTTTCTGTTTTTGCTAGTTGACACAAAACTGATGTGGGCTGAATTTATATATTAGCCATCCATTATAGTGGGAATTGCTTATCGTTATGGATAGATATTGCAAGAAGTTTCTATTTATTTAACCTAATAAGATGGCAAAAATGCACCTGATTGGGCTAGTTCAGGATTGGATTTAACCCTTAGCATCCTGGTTAGTTTCTGCATGGATAGCAGGGCCTGAAAAGGATGTCTGCCTGCCTTCTATTTTTTACAAATTGGTTATCTTTTTGGTTGGAGGGATTATTTTTCTAGCAAAGAATGCCATGAAATATTGAGGAACTGTTTGAAATTGAGGGTTGCAAAGGAGCCAAGCAGTGCTGGGTATCCAAATCCTCTTGGCTTCTGATAGCAGTAGACAGCTAATTCTCTTAGACTTTGCTGAAAGTCGACTCTGAAAAGACTATAAGGTGGAGTTTGCCAAGAGATGAAGAGGACAGTGGCAGTGTAGTCCCAAAAAGAACCACTTGCTATACACAGCACAGCTCCAAATCACATACCAGAAGCTGCTCTTCTGCAGGATGCAGCTGTCTCCAGCCTCATGTACATTAGGGCTGGGACGACACTCCTTTGGTTGTTTGTAATGGTTGTGACTAGCTTGGTTTTAATTTCACCCTGGCTGTGATCAGTTTTGCAAGTTTCCAGTTACCTATGAGTTTATTTAGGTCTAGAATGAAAATTCGGGTTTGCAGACACAACGTGAATATTGTAACTTGCTAACACACTACTGCTGCCTGGCAGGACCGACCCATTGGCTGCGGAAGGGCAGCAACAAAACAAGAGAGATGCCTTTTTTTTCCCCCGCTATTAAAATGATGGT